>NC_089806.1:38538576-38803576 GCF_029633855.1 Hoplias malabaricus | reverse complement strand
ACCTGGATTAGTCGGTGAAGTTCCACAACCCTTGTTCATGACACAGATGAACAAAAATGTACCTGTACCTTGTTTTCTGACTGCACAGAACAGAATATCAGGTCGATACAGAGCCTTGGCTTTCACTATTGCTCTCTACCCCACCCCCTCCTCCTCCTCCTCTCCCTGAGATTTGATTGTGCAAAATGAGTTATCAATAGCAGAGATGGGGGCAAAGTAGAGGATTAGATTGGAGCGGGGTTTCATTGTGAGGATTTTCAAAGGTGACAGCTGCCTGCCTTACAGCTATTGCCACATCAGATATCCTGTCAAAGCCTGCTGTGTGCTTTTGCCTCTGTTCCACCAGGCCTTAAGCTGCCCTGTCTGGGGCTATTAGAATGGTTAAAAACGCGGGGCTGGTGCGCAGTCGTTTAATGACGAACGCTTCTATTTCTCGACTGGTTTTTTGTGTCTGTGTGGAAGGCTTAAGGAGCCCACTAGCCTCCCCTGCAGGGTCTGTGCTTTAATGAGGCAAAGCTGGAGGATTTGATGTGTTGTTTGTGGGAGGTGGGGGGGGAGGCGTCTTGCGTCTTGTCACTCCTGAGGCTTTCTTGCTCCAGGCATTTTTGATTTATTTATTTATTTTAGTGGGGGGGGGCTCCCTATACATAATTAGGCCCAACAAACCTCAACATACCTCCCAAAGTCTAAATTGGTCCCTTGATTTCTCACAGTGCCAGTATCTCAACAGCAGGTGTTCTCAGTCCCTCTCAGAACGGCAGAAGTGCGAGGTCTCCGTTGTCGGCGAGACGTTTCCTTTTCTTCTTTTCCCTCCGATTTGGTCTCGCTTTGATAAATTATGTCACCGTCAAAGAAACTCACTCCTTACCCTCTAGTCCAGACATTGAAAAGACAGCCTCCCTGGCTCGGCTCAAGGCAGATCAGAGCAGACAGCCGCAGGCCCTATCCAGCCAATTACACGACAGGAAGAGTCACTTTGGAGCCAGAGCCTCGAGGAGAAGCTCCACCCACTAATGCCCTAGGCTCCTCCCTTTGGACACACAGCCAGGACACTGTTCTGGTTTGATGTAAAGATGAAGACGGATCTTCCTGTCAGCAGGTGCGGCTCATAGCGAAGGCTGTGAGGGAGATGGTGGGATCTCGTTGCCAGTGGCTTGTCCCGAGGCTTCAGAAGTGGATGCACCTTGTTGCAGTTCGTCTGCTGTCTTATGGGAAAAGGCACTGGTGTGACTTTTAAAGGGGCAATGTCTTGGAAAACCTGTTCCAATGCGTTGCCTTTTTTCCTAATGAGAAAAACAATAATAATAATAATCTCTAGATGTAATATTCGTTCTCTATATGAATCTAGGCTCGATGGTAAATTTAAACATCTGTTTACCATTCAAGTCAGGGTTGGTTCCTCCAAGGCCGTGAAAACTGCATCTGAATCTGTATCCACACCCCAATTAACAACAAAACACTGAGGCTGTTTCCCTCTATTACGCTTTGAGTTGTTTGAGCTCCCAACTGTGAAATTATTGACATCCTCTGTCCCTCCCTTTTAATTGGTCACTGACAGTGCCCCCGCATGCTCACACTCGTAATCCGCTCACTGGTGTGTGTATTTCAAGGACACGGAAAGGGTGGGGGACAGCACTCATCGACGGTGGAACAAGATTCGAACAAGATTTCTAATTTTAATTATTTTCCTCATGATATTACACCAATCGTAACATTTTGTTTCTATAAATTGAACCCCCTGAGATGAGACAGGGGCGTGCTAAAGGCTCAAGGACCCAGGAGGCAAGCCCAGACTTGTCTGGATTAAGAGGGGCGGTGTAGAAATGACTCCCATCAGCTCAGGCTTGGTTCTAGTCCTCGGTGCCCACTGACACAAGCAGAATGAGACACACAGGATGAAGGTTAGCAATTCTGAGGCTTTCTCTCAGTTCGGTTCATTTTAATTGAATGCAAATTAGCTATTGTTTCAGAACTGTATGAGTACACTGTTGTCAAGCCATATCTGAGGGATCTGTGGCAAGTGCAAACAGAAAAATGATAATGGAAATATAGTTAAAAATGTATATAATACAAGTTTAAATTGTAATAAAATAATATAGAAAAAATATATATAGTGTATTTTTTAAATTTTTTTTTGCGCACTAGGGTATAAGGTAGCATACTGTCGACAGGCTGTGGTTTAGGTGCTGGCGCCTGCTATAGATCTTTGTGAAACTGTGTGGAGTGCTCTGCTGAGCGTGGCTCTTAGCTCTCTGTAATGGCAGGAATGAGATTACAGGTCTGAGCCCTCTCTTTTTTCATCTAAAAGCCAGCCTTTTAGAGCATCCGCTGCGGCCTTTTTCATCTTCCAGTGGATACCAGAGGGAGGAAACGAAAATGTGTGTGTGTGTGTGTGTGTTAGTGAGAGAAAGAGAAAGTCCTTTCATCCCAAATGCGTGCATTAAGCATGTGGACTGTGGATGTTTCACTCAGATATCTAGCACTAGCACTTATGTCCTTTTAACACGTTCTTTTTTACTCTGTTGTTATGTTATGCTTTCCTTCCGTGTGGGGTAAAATTACAGCGTTGGACCCAGGCAATAAGGCTGGGGTGGGTCTTTTAAATGTGAAAACTCCTCACTCCCCCAGTCCTCCCAGCTTCTTTTACATCTGAGAGCGGAGGCAGATCCCTCCTCTTTGAAATGTAAACTCGCACGGTAAGTGAAACTAAGAAAAGGGGCGATATTGAAAAGGAAAGTTGCGTAATTGTCAGAGCAGAGAGCCGCTGTGCAGCAGAGGTGGAAAAAGACAGATCACCGGAATATGGAGAACACTGTGCTGTTCTCAGCATTGTGTGATGGATTTTACTTATGTGTTCAAATTGAATAGGCTTTTTTTTTTCCCCCTCCCACAATCTCTCTTTTTCCATCAGAACACCTGGCTTTTCAGGCTTCCCGAGGCACCGCCAGCATAGCAGGTGTTCGTTGGCATTTTCCAGGATACAGAGCAAGCACTAGAACAGGTTTATGCTGGATGAGACCCCCGTTTGTGCCCTGTTATGATGTGTTTAGTCAGTGAGGCGTATAAGCAAAGCCCAAGGACACAGGGCTGCACTAATTCCTCCCTCTGATTTACAGTTCATTATACGTTAGTCATTAATTATTGATACATAATCTATTCCAGCTGTTGTTTTAAAGTCTTTTCTACTTTCAGGCTTGTTGTTTAGGAGGTGAAATGCACACTCGCTAGAGTTCAGCTTGGGTAACGGACAAGGAAAGTCGAGCAAAAGCGATTGTTTGTCCTTGAAACACTCCCTACTGTATTTCTATCACAGTCCTGTTTCAAGGTGAAAGACACTTCTCTCAGGCCTCATTCACATGGATTTGTTTATTTTTAAAAGTGAAAGTATCACTAAAAAATTGAGGTTTTCTTGTGTGGACGAAGGATATTTTCGGACGTCACACATCGTGCCTGTCTTTGGCTGAAAGTCAAATTCTCACTCCCTAAATAGTGAAACACAGAACTCATTAAACTACAGTGTACATGCAGCTAGTGCTAGATTTCAGATTCCCACATGTCAATAAATCTAAATGACGCTGTATTCCAAATATATCGTTCCCTATTAGGATCTAGATTGAGTAATTTCATGGGTAGTGCACTAGAGGGAGTGTAGAGTGATTTGGGATTAAACCTAATGTTTTGTGTTGTATTGATGACTTTCTTAAAGAAGTACTATGCCCCCTACTGGACTGGGGTGATCATGCAGCCATTTTTGTATTCATCTGAATGAGATATTTTCAAGAACCGATAGAGGAAAATATCTGTTTTTAAAAATAAATGGATCCATGTGGACGGAGGACTGGCTCTCAAATGCTAACTTCCTTCAGTACACTTCAGAAATTACTCTGCTGTTGCTAACATCATCATTAAAGGCAAAGGGAGTCAGTTCCACTGGCAGCAACATTTATATTCAAGCTCTGGCACTACCTCCACCATGTTTCACAGATGAAGGATTTGACTTTGAGCCATTTTTAACTTTTAACGCTCTCGCCCCTCGCTGCCGTTGTGTGCTTAGCTGAACCTATGTGTGCTTTTAGGTCCTTTACACCTTTATTTACTGCACAAAACATGGGAATTTATTTTTTAATTCATCCGAGAACTTACATTTACGTTTCGGCATAGCTGCTCGAGATGAGGGTAGGTCCATGAGCTTTGCCTGACGTCAGTAGTCCTTGTTTACGTGCAGACTGACCAATTAAATGTTTACAGAGAAAGTTATCGACCAATAACGGTAGCTCTACAGTCAGACCGTCCAATCAGAAGATTTTAGGCTACTTCACCACGCCCCCTTCTCACTCAAGCGAACCAATCGGAGTAGGAGAGGGCGGGACTAGTTTGTGAACGAAACTTCTCAAAGTTCTATGTAAGCTCTAGAAAAACAAAATCCCGGACGTTTGTGAAATTCCGCCTGGACATGTTTTAGGTCTAAAAAAGAGGACATGTCCGGGTAAAAGAGAACGTCTGGTCAGTCTACATTTGACCAATCTTTCCTTGCTCTGGTGAAGTCAGTCTGAACTCTGTTTATGTTTTGCCTTCAGTGACACACACCATACCCATTTAACTAAACTGTAAGATATACACTTTCTGAGAGACTGAAGGTTTTTTCTTTAAATACTCAAGGACAGTGCAGTGGAAAAATATGCCTCTGCATTAGCCACATTAGGTGCTGCTCATAAAGGCTAAGGTCAGGCTTGTGTACTCTTCTCTTTGACACATCAGAGGCTGCATCCTGGGTAGTGTCCTTGATCTGTTTAACTGTCTTTCTTCAGCATTTAAAAATAACCCTCAGCCATCCAGGGCTGTGACATGCTGTTGTCTTTTTGCTGTTCCTAAAATCACCAGTGCAGTCTTCCTTCCGTCTGAATTCCCAGCAGTTTACTTTGACATGAATAATGTTTGACTACTTTTTTCAAAGTCTCCCAATAGCCCGCAAGACTGCTATCGACCCTCCCTTGGCTCAGTGAGACAGGAGAGCCAACAGCAGGCGAGTCCAGATGCAAATGCCACAACTCCAGACCTTTTGTTAGCGCGTTTGTGCATGAAATAATGATGCAACCACGCACAGCTGACCAAGAACAAGCGTTTCATTACTTTTCTTGGCCTAGAATGGCAGGGCCGTGTATAGAATGGGCTGCAGAGGGCTACAGACGGGAGAAAAGAGAAAGACAGCAAAACAAGTGCTTGAATTTATCTGCATGTCTTTAGCAAGAGCTGCCATATGTTCCGGCATCTAGTGGAAAACTTTCCTGGAGGAGTAGAGACTGTTACTGCAGCAACAGGGGAACAACTACAAATTAGTGCATCTTCCCACCCCTTTTCCAGTTTGTGTGTGTGTGTGTGAGAGAGTGAGAAAGAGAGAGAGAGAGAGAGAGAGAGAGAGACCTTCTGGCAGGTACTGCGATGTGATTGTGTTGATTTGATAACATACGCTAATGAGTCTAATAGCTGCCTTAATTACTACAAATGGTTCAGGGTGTGTTAATGAAGATGCTTAACCTTTGGAAACTGAACAAGAAAAGGAAATCGAGCTGTTTGTGACTGTGTCCTCCTTTTCTTGGCAGTGGGATTACACATCGGCTGTGCTACTCTTTCCCATAGGAGCCAGAGCTTTGTCATCAGACACAAAGACTTACTCTCTGTGAATTTGGAAGCTGCTGTCACAAGCCGAGCAAATAATTGCCTCAAAGTTTTTTGGTCTCTGCTGGATTCAGGGGGAAAGACAAAGTACATCCATTACAATCATACTCATGGCTCGAGAGACCCGGACAACATATTGCAGGCAGGTTTGCTCATAATGAATAGTTTACAAATATATAAAGCAAGACCCGGCAAAAACGAAACAATGCAGTGCTTTCCCAGGGCATGGTACCTACTCTACTTGGCTCTACTTGCTTTTTGATTCCTGTTACCTGGTTCCAATAGGAACCACAGGCTTTGGAAACCACAACAACATTTAAGCATTGTTTACTCATTGTGTATTTCCCTGTTGCTGTTGTAGTTTGGGACCAAACACAGTTCTGCTCATCAGTTCAGACAGATCAGAGTTTTTCATTTCTTGTTGCACTGTCCAGCTCTCCCTACATTCATTCGTTGGCCACCAATCTATGGAGTGTTTGAAACGTTTCAAAAGACCATGGTGTAATTTTACACGCTGCTGTTGTGAGTCAGGTAAAAAATAAATAAATAAATAAAAACAGTTGTGATCTGTTTTGTAGTTTAGAGTTACAGTATTTACATTGTGTGCTGGATGTCTGCATTTAGTCACGATTAACTAGTCTTTTTGGCCAAACAGCACTCTGCACGGTTTACACTTCATTGGCTTGGTACCAGGAATGAGCAGGGACTAACAAATGTACCCTGTTCCAAGTCCCAGGTACCAAATTTAAATAGGAGTAGAGTAGAGTAGAGACCATGGAGTGGAAAAGCTGATAAACTTTATTTGACACCATGGATACTCATCACCAAAAAGCATGGGCATCAATAGATTTGGGATCTTTTACTGTGAGGATTGACCTCCGTTTAGCCTCAAGGATGTTAGTTAAACACTAAGCACTAAAGAGGCTTAGTTTTGCAGCCTGTGCTTCCAGTTCATCCCGAGGGTCTTTGATGGCTTTTGAGCTCAGGGTCCTGTGTAGGCCAATCATGTGCTTCCTCACAAACCTGGTGAGCCATTTCTGTCTGGAGCTTTATTCCCTCCTGTCATCACAAGGTAGGATGCATGCAGATCCCTAGAATGTCACTGTGTGCTCTAGCATTTAAAATTTCCCTTTACAGGAGCGAAGGTGTCCACCCCAAACCATGACAAATAGACCCATAAATCTTTCTTCAGCAAACTCCTGACATTTGGCTCAAACTGAGATTCACAGATGGCTAGATGACGAAGCATGATTATCACTCCTCATAATGTGTTTCAACTGCCTCATAGTCCAACAGCATTGTTTATTATGTCATTCCAACACCTGACATTGTACATGGTGACCTTAAAGGCAACGTATAGGATTGTGTTGAAGGACTGTTGACATTTGAAACTCATTGCAGCACAAACGTATCACTGTCACTTGGTCCTTCAGAAGCTCCACCCCCAAAATTTATGGACACATATTTTTGTGGACCAAAACAAATATGGCAGAATCCAGAGTTTTAAGTGAAACAGCAAAAATAAGTCAGTGTTGCTCAGTTCTTGAAGCAAGAACAAAGCAACATCCTCATACTTTTAATGCTTTTCAATGTTTTGAGGTCTCTCCACCATCCAAACGCTTCCAGATGTCATTTCTCTGCCATCTCTCCTTGACTAGGAGAGCTGTGACATGGGGAGAATGTACAGGGTGGGCCATTTATATGGATACACATTAGTAAAATGGGAATGGTTGTTGATATTAACTTCCTGTTTGTGGCACATTAGTATACGGGAGGGGGGAAACTTTTCAAGATGGGTGGTGACCATGGCGGCCATTTTGAAGTCACCATTTTGGATCCAACTTTTGTTTTTTCAATGGGAAGAGGGTCATGTGACACATCAAACTTATTGGGAATTTCACAAGTTTACATGTTTCTGACCACTTATAAAATGTGTTCAAAGTGCTGCCCATTGTGTTGGATTGTCAATGCAACCCTCTTCTCCCACTCTTCACACACTAAAAGCAACACTGCAGGAGAAATGCTAGCACAGGCTTCCAGTATCCGTAGCACACCATTGTTTTTCTTTTGAAATTCCCAATAAGTTTGATGTGTCACATGACCCACTCCCCATTGGAAAAAACAAAAGTTGGATCCAAAATGGCCGAATTCAAAATGGCCACCTTGGTCACCACCCATCTTGAAAAGTTTCCCCCTCCCATATACTAATGTGCCACAAACAGGAAGTTAATATCACCAACCATTCCCATTTTATTAAGGTGTATCCATATAAATGGCCCACCCTGTAGATGCTGTGATAGAACATGGCTAAAATTTTCATTGAATATGTGCAGTAACTTTTTTTCCCCCCATACACCTGTTCTTTAGACAGTTCTGGAACCAAACAGTCCCTTTTTTTTTATCCTGCCCCCAAAATAAAGTCATCTACTTGCAGCTGAACCTCTGAAGCCAGGCTGCAAAACCGTGACACTCTGAAGCAATTCCACACGATGCCATCAGGCGAGGATGGAATTTTGTGGTAAAATGGACTCTGAAATCATATCTCCATAACTATAACTGTAGTTCAGCCCCTCCCCTTTCCCAGTTCTGTGCATGCACAAGGAACTCCAGTGTTGCTGATTGGCTGGAATAGTGTTTTACTGTTAGGTCAGGACAGCTTTGTTTACCATTGACTGAGCCAGTGCTGTGTACCAGCACTAGACCTTTTTTCCAGCATGCACCAAACTGTAGCTAGTGAACGGTGAAGAAAAATTCTCTAAATTTTACAAAATCATATTTGATGCTTGTATTAAGCTTGTGTGCGACTACTTGGCATTGAACACCCAAACCATGAGGCTCCTGACGAAGCTGAGGTTGAAGTTTCTGAAGCTTCAAGAGATTGTTTGAAGGAAGTATGTTTTTTACTTCACTCAGTTTTCCGGTTCTGTTAGCGGAGGCTACATTTTCATGGATGACCTCTTGTTTCTTCAAGCCATTTACACTTCACTGTAACAGCACTTAGAGTTAAAGGGCAGGAGGGCAGAAATGTGATGAACTGACTTATACGACAGTGCCATGTGGAAAATCACTGACCTCTGAAAATGTCCCATTGTCTGTGCACAGTTTGTCTACTAAGATTGCATGTAGACCTCATGTTATCATCATTTAGGGTGTGATGGGAGCAAGTAATATATATATATATATATATATATATATATACATTGATTTGAAGGTTTGTCTACATACATTCAGCCATGCTGTGTACCACACTTGCTAAACTGTGAAAGGAGTAATTGTGATAGGGTTCAAGATGAGTGAACCGTTGGAGGTTAAATGACTGAGAGAGGACACTACAGAAGGAATGAGAATAGATTTGGTTGACCAGAGAAATGGCATGTGGGGAAGGGGGCAAAAAAAAAAAACTCATTAGATTCCTGCTGGTTTCGTTCCGAATGGATTTCAAATGTTTGCCAGAGGGAAGTAGCTAGGACATTTGGGGACTGTAATGTCACAGAGAACCTTGGAGACTCGTATCTGATTTTGCTGGAGTTGGCATATTTGTAGGCAGATCGGAGCAGCTGACCTTCTCAAAAAACTTGATGGCTAACGTTTGCTCTTGGGCTGAGTGTGTGAGACTAGGATGTGAGATTTTTCACTTGATGCAGAAAGTTAAATTGCTGCTGTTTTGTCCTTATAACAGTTATGCTCAAGGCGTTAGAAATTGTCGTTCCTAAGAATTTGAAACGCTCTGCCAATCTTTGATTTCAAAGGAATGAGGGTTAGGGGTGTTTTTATGAAAGTTAGAGATTATTTAGTATTTACTATAGGCTCAAATGCTGCATATATGTATGAGTGGAGCATGGTTAGCCGTCTTGAGGGGGCGGGAATCATTGATCGATTAATTTTCAGAAATGTGACGTATTGTTTTCTCCCTGTGTCTGTGTGGGTTTCCTCCCACAGTCCAAAAACACCCATTGGTAGGTGGATTGGTGCCTCAAAAGTGTCCGTAGGTGTGAGTTAATGTGTGAATGTGTGTTGCCCTGTGAAGGACTGGCGCACCCTCCAGGGTGTGTTCCCGCCTTGCGCCCAATGATTCCAGGTAGGCTATGGACCCACCGCGACCCTGAACTGGATAAGGGATGAATGAATGAATGAATGTGACATACATTGGGTTGAAGACACATCATCTGCATCTATAGCAGAGTTGAACAAGAGGGGGTGCTGCAGAGGCGGAAATGATCTGCTACGTTTTAAACAGGGCTGATATTACCTCCCACACCATCTCCGGCACAGACATACAGTCGCCCTCACAAACACTTCGAAGACAGACCAGCTCATATATCATTACTCATAACATTCTATACATTTTTCACTCTTCGGTCTACTGATAACATTTTATTGGAGTTTATTGGAGTGCAGGAGTTCGACAATAAAGTGAATTGTGAAGTTTACAGTAGCCAAACTGACTACAACTCTGTCTACGTGGCTCTGGCTGCTCTGGTTAACCGTACAGGGATGTGCCCAAAATGAATCAGTGCCTGATTTACTACATACTTCACTACATAGTGAGTAGGATATTGTTGGAAATAGAATAGGGGTCATTTGGAACACGCCTCACGTTGTGTATGATGAAAGCACTTTGGGACGAGTCCTCCTGGACCCCATAGAGAATGAACTGAAGGCTCTGCAGCTCAAATACAAAGAGCCTTAACACGAGTCTACGAGAGGAGTCAGGGATATATCCGCCATCTTGAAATCACTCAAATAGAGGTAGGGCTGTACCGAACAAACCCTAACGCTGATGGAAAAGCTTGTCTAATACAGAGACTTGGATAATACTGGGGATAGAAGGAAAGAAAAAAATGTCCTCCTTTTCCCTTTTAGCTAATGAACGAACTGCCCGTGACCACACTTTGATCTTGCGTGTGGTGAGCCCACATGATATTGGTGGACAAGCATGATCTTGGCTGTAATTTTAAGGTAAAATTACTACACAGTGTTCCTTTAAGAGTGTAGTTTGAACATGATACTCATGGTTTTCAGGCTACAAATCGTTTCTTATTTATGTCATTTGAAATCAGCAAACACTTTATTTGATGTGGACGTAGTCTTTCTGAATTTGGATGAGTCGCTAAGAGATTATGATGTGACGGACAATAGGGTGCCTATTGATGGTATTACATTCTCAGTGGGTCTTCCTTTCAATTTCCTCTCCGCTGGTCAGTTCACTGCAAATAAAATAGCATGTTTTGAACCGCTTTGAAAACAAGTAGCAGAAACTTAGGTGGGCATGACCTGATTGGGTTCTTCAAAACAGATTTAGAATGGCAATTATCCACCCAGGAGCTGGATTTCATTATCAGTCTGATGGAGAGTGGTAATCAAGTGTACTTTTTAGTTTGATAAATATTAGAGATGTTTTATTCTACTTTCCAGTCAAAGAGTCATTAGGTGCAATAATATTTCATCTTCTTTAGAGTTCTATTCTCTACAGAGACTTACTCTTTGGTTTTCCAATAGTTCTTTAGTGGTGTACTTCCACAACTCACAGGTTCAGTCTGGGTGCATTTACTGCATCTCATAACCCGAGTACATAACCCAAATACACTCGGACGCTGAGGTGTGGGCTCTGGAAAATTCCTAACAAACCTGTACTTAGTGTTCATTTTGAGTAGAAATCAAATAAATGGGCATTTGTTTGTGAATTCTGCACATTTCTCTATCAGTAGTGTGTTTTTTAGGTTGATAAACATATCAGTCTTGCCTTGTGTGTCACAGTTGTTTGTTTAGTGGCTTGTGCATTGGATTGCACTGGATCTGATTTATTGTAGAGGACAAACACTCTCCTTTCAATCTCTGTCAGCTCCAATCTTTCACACATCAACCCCAAATTCCCAATTTAATCTAACCTCTAATTGGCTCCTGATGTGCCCTGACTATCAGCCCACTAAAACAGCCGTGTGTACCACCTGTGACTTCTACAGTGTGTGTGTGTGTGTGTGTGGGTGAGAGATGAAGTGTGAAACAGTGGATTTAAATCCCCACTCTGGCTCTTACAATACCTCCCCTCTTGTGTACATTGTTTCAAGGGGTTCACAAGCTGCAGCATTTGCAAAAAGTTGTAATTTTAGCACACGCTGTGTTTTTGTTAAGGCGACAAAGGTGAAGAAAATAGCGCCGTGACTCACTCATGTGTACACTGTTCTCACTAAGGGCTTCTGTTCTATTTTAATTTTATTTTTTCAATATCTTATAGTTTACTTGAGAATAGATCCTGGCTGATGTAGATCTTGTGGCTGAAGCAGATGTTTCCAATAATTGGAAGCCAAAAAAGTCAATGAGCTCTGTTCTCCCTGTGTCTGTGTGGGTTTCGTCCAGGTGCTCTGGTTTTCTCCCACAGTTCAAACACGTGTTGATTGGTGGATTGGCTGTGTGGGAGTGACTGGGTGAATGTGTGAAACTGTCCACAGCTGGGAGTAACTGGGTGAATGTGTGAATCTGTCCACAGGTGGGAGGGACTGGGTGAATGTGTGAATCTCTCCACAGGTGGGAGGGACTGGGTAAATGTGTGAATCTGTCCACAGGTGGGAGTGACTGGGTGAATGTGTGAATCTGTCCACAGGTGGGAATGACTGGGTGAATGTGTGAATCTGTCCACAGGTGGGAGGGACTGGGTGAATGTGTGAATCTGTCCACAGGTGGGAGGGACTGGGTGAATGTGTGAATCTGTCCACAGGTGGGAGGGACTGGGTGAATGTGTGAATCTGTCCACAGGTGAGAGGGACTGGGTGAATGTGTGAATCTGTCCACAGGTGGGAGGGACTGGGTGAATGTGTGAATCTGTCCACAGGTGGGAGGGACTGGGTGAATGTGTGAATCTGTCCACAGGTGCGAGGGACTGGGTGAATGTGTGAATCTGTCCACAGGTGTGAGGGACTGGGTGAATCTGTCCACAGGTGGGAGTGACTGGGTGAATGTGTGAATCTGTCCACAGGTGGGAGTGACTGGGTGAATGTTTGGATCTGTCCACAGGTGGGAGTGACTGGGTGAATGTTTGGATCTGTCCACAGGTGGGAGTGACTGGGTGAATGTTTGGATCTGTCCACAGGTGTGAGGGACTGGGTGAATCTGTCCACAGGTGAGAGGGACTGGGTGAATGTGTGAATCTGTCCACAGGTGGGAGGGACTGGGTGAATGTGTGAATCTGTCCACAGGTGGGAGGGACTGGGTGAATGTGTGAATCTGTCCACAGGTGTGAGGGACTGGGTGAATCTGTCCACAGGTGGGAGTGACTGGGTGAATGTGTGAATCTGTCCACAGGTGGGAGTGACTGGGTGAATGTTTGGATCTGTCCACAGGTGGGAGTGACTGGGTGAATGTTTGGATCTGTCCACAGGTGGGAGTGACTGGGTGAATGTTTGGATCTGTCCACAGGTGGGAGTGACTGGGTGAATGTGTGGATCTGTCCACAGGTGGGAGTGACTGGGTGAATGTTTGGATCTGTCCACAGGTGGGAGTGACTGGGTGAATGTTTGGATCTGTCCACAGGTGGGAGTGACTGGGTGAATGTGTGGATCTGTCCACAGGTGGGAGTGACTGAGTGAATGTGTGAATCTGTCCACGGGTGGGAGGGACTGGGTGAATGTGTGAATCTGTCCACAGGTGGGAGTGACTGGGTGAATGTGTGAATCTGTCCACAGGTGTGCGTGTGTGAAACTGTCCACAGGTGGGAGGGACTAGGTGAATGTGTGAATCTGTCCACAGGTGGGAGGGACTGGGTGAATGTGTGAATCTGTCCACAGGTGTGCGTGTGTGAAACTGTCCACAGGTGGGAGGGACTGGGTGAATGTGTGAATCTGTCCACAGGTGGGAGTGACTGGGTGAATGTGTGAATCTGTCCACAGGTGGGAGGGACTGGGTGAATGTGTGAGATTGTCAACAGGTGTGTGTGTGTGTGTGTGTGTGAAATATTCCATGCATGGTTTCATGTATTTCTGTGGAGCTTTTGTAACCTGTTTATGCACAGCTACACATCTGTGTGTCTGAATACTTTCCCATGTGTAGTGTATATCGCTCAGACCCTTCTTCAGAACAGAACAGTCAGTGGGAGGGGACAAGGGCACAGCTGTGTGTGGGTGGAAAAAGTGTTCGACCAAAAGGCAGCCTGTTTGGGTCCAGATCACATCCATTTCAGGACAAGGACGTCAACATATTGAAATTCTCAAGACTAAGCTCTGTAATTAAGTTTGTCCCTCAGTAATCACACACACACACACACACACACACACTCTTACACTTTGAGTAGAAACACATTAGTTGAACTTTAAACAGTTGGTGCACATTTCCTTTAATGAGTTAACAATTAAATGAATGAAGGTCTCTGAGAGTTTGACGTTGAGTAATGGCACTGGACTTGGTCTTGAAATTCTCAAAGCTGTTCAAGTTTCTGCAGCTCTAATGGAGTAGTTATTATAGTCATGTTCTCTAATGATATGTTAAACGACAGTGCTTATATAGACCTAGTGGTTTCAGAGATTCTGTGCTAAACCTATGTTAAATATGGCAGACTCTTACTGAGGAACCCTCTCTATGAAGCATAAAAAGTGGATCATTCAAGGACCACAGAGCGATTTCACTCTTTATTTTTATTGCATTGTGTTAAACAAGGGCGGCACGGTGGTGCAGCAGGTAGGTGTCGCAGTCACACAGCTC
Organism: Hoplias malabaricus; assembly: GCF_029633855.1. NCBI lineage: Eukaryota > Metazoa > Chordata > Actinopteri > Characiformes > Erythrinidae > Hoplias > Hoplias malabaricus. Next base: position 38,789,209 of record NC_089806.1, on the reverse strand, counting down.
CAGGGACCTGGAGGTTGTGGGTTTGGTTCCCACTCTGGGTGACTGTCTGTGAGGAGTGTGGTGTGTTCTCCCTGTGTCTGTGTGGGTTTCCTCCGGGTGCTCCGGTTTCCTCCTACAGCCCAAAAACACACGTTGGTAGGTGGATTGGCAACTCAAAAGTGTCCGTAGGTGTGAATGTGTGTGTGTGTGTGTTGCCCTGTGAAGGACTGGCGCCCCCTCCAGGGTGTATTCCCGCCTTGCACCCAATGATTCCAGGTAGGCTCTGGACCCACCGTGACCCTGAACTGGATAAGGGTTACAGATAATGAATGAATGAATGCATTAAACAAGAAATTCTAATAAATGCATTTGAGCTAATTTATTGGAAATAAAAATGATGTGTCAGGCTTTTGAATTGCACGGTTAGCCCCTGCCAAAGCAAAGTCTCTATCCCAGACGTCAGCACATGTCAATTTTAGTATCCACCTCTGGCTTTGCATCATGCTGTTACTGAGGTGACATACAGCTTGTGAAATGTGACTTGGCTGTCACCATAGTTTTGGCTTCTGTCTGGGAGGGCAGCCACAGGCCACAGACGCCCACACATCCACTTCTGAAGTTTCATTTCAGTGCTGTGTCGGCTGGAGGCAGGCTGCAGCGCATTTCCCCCCACTTTCACATCGATTTCATGTCACAGGTAGCCAGCAGTTAGACTTGTACATTTATTTGCCCAGGACTAGCTTGTTGACAACCCTCTGAATTACTGCATTCAGACACTTGAAGGTGCCACAAGACTTTTAGCTTTTTTAGGCCCAATCCCATTTCTTATTGATACCCTACGCCTCGTTTGGGAGTGTCGTCAGAACAGATTCACAAGGTGCAGCAATGAAACTATTCAAGAGCCTGATGCTTAAGTGCATTTAAGGAACCTTACGACTTCGGAACTGTTCCACAGTCATATATCATCAGCCACTTCAGACTCTTCTGTGATATGAAGCTGAATTCAGCTTCTGTTTCTGTAGATTATTCTTCAAAGTTTCCAGTTCCACCTTAAATGTTGCAGTAGCATCAGACGCTAGAGTGTAAATGCTTCATCACTGAAGTTTGACTGGATATGGATCTCTCTTGAAGTGCACCTCTGGAAAATCTTTCTTTAAAAGGCCATGTCGCCCTTAAACTTCGCCCTACCCTTCATTCCAAACAATAAATGAGACTCTCTGGCCCTAGAAACAAAAAAACAACAACAGAGGGTTAGGCCGAAGTGGTAGAGGCAAGCTGTGATACATCCTTAATCTCCACTTAACGGTCGGAAATGAAAAGAAGTGCATTGATTGATGCATCCGCCATCTGCAAGATGGGTATGAGTCTTCTTAAAACAGCTGTACAGCAGTGGACCTACCTTCTTAAAAGTGCTGGAGAACCATCCAGTCCGTCATTGTGATCCAGAACTAAAGTTCCAGCATCAGCATATGAGCTCACTAATGTCCTCCTGGCTGAATGCCATTAAATTGAACAAAAATGTTCCACCGTCTGGTCCAGTGCATTATGTATCTGCTGCAATTTAAAAGTGAAGTGAACTTGCGCTGACTCATAAAGTGGCGGTAAATTAGCCGTCTTCCACTTTTTCATTAAGTAAACTTCTGCTGAGGGTGAAGCCTTTTGGCTGAGTGCTCAAGAGTGTGGTTTAACTCGGCAGTTTATGAGCGTTTGATAGCTGTTGTTTTGGGGAATTTGTAATGTAATGGGCTCTATAATTCAGCGAGATCGAAATAAACGTCAAAAGTTCTGTATTGTCGGGGATGTATTGCCACAGCTGGCATTTGGTCTCCTGCCATTACCTCGTGCTGAGGGTGCAAACAACACAAAGCTTTGCTTTCATCAGATTCATTTGAATTTTTTTTATGGGTTTATAAATCTGACATTAGCTCAGGGTAGGACAGACACGAGCAATACATTTACTTCTCTGCATTTCAATTAAAAATCAGTGTTGTCTTCTCATCTCCAGTTGTGATACGGTGTTCGGTGTAAGTAGCTATAGCGTAGCTCACATGACTTTCCTTTTCCTCTGCAGGTACATGATGCTGATCGATGGCAGGAACGAGGTGTACATGATTGACAGAGATAACTCAATCTTCCACATATCCAACTTGGAGTTCCCCTTCCGGAAAGATATGAACAACCACCTGTCCAATACCCTGCTGGATGGGGTGAGTTTGTAGCCTCTGTAATGATTTGCAGCTTGAATCACTTCGAGTTGTTTTAAGGTGGCAACAGTTTTAAGGTAAAAAATACTACCTAGTGTTACTTTCAGTCAAGGTGGCAAAATGGAGCTTTACTTACATTTCAACAATGAACAGATGGGCTCAAAAATAAAGGTCCTCACTGTTTTGGTGCTTCATATCAATGTCTTTTTTACCTGTTGTTATTCTGTAATATTTTGGTACAGGAAAATGTAGAGCAGATTTAAGGTTGTTAAGGTATCATCATGCTAACTGAGCTATATTTCAGTGGCTCTTGAATACAGTCTCAAGTGTTGGCTTTCGCTCTCGGACAGCTGAATTTGATGCCTTCATACCAATGTATACCTTCATACTACTTCTCTTTACAATAATATTTGAAGTAAAGACACAAACCATCATGAAAGAACAAAGACTTCAGCCAAACTGAGCTTTAGCACCTGTCTGCAGCTATGGCACAAGTTCTCTTTTTGGTCAGTCAGCTACTGACCTCTTCCTGGTCGGCCCGCTTCCATTAACGTCATGATTGCAAATTTAACCACAAAAATCACAGGTAAACATTTTCCCCAAATCACTGTGGTTCTACATACGGTCGTCTGTAAGAAATGGCCAAATTTATTAGCCTGAATGAAGACAGTAAACATGTCCGCTACTTGTTAGCTTTAGTCTTGTAGCTCCAGGGCAGAACTAAAGATGCTTCAAACACAAGTAGCCAGTTGCAGCAGCTGAACGTACATTCCATTGTAGCCTAAAGGCTTAGTGTGGACTTTACACTCCAGCTTACGATCAACTGGCTGCCGAACCTTTAATTTCTTGGCAAAGCGTCTCTATAAACCAGCCAGGCTCGTAGTCTCAGGGCTTATTGGTGACTGATCTTTTATAAAGACTCTCTCTACCTTGTCGTTCTCCTCCAGTGGTGCCCTCTGAGACCGTATTATCAGGCCCCGATTCAATTGGAAACAAATTTAGCGGAACGCTGCAGAGACACCAGTAATGGATCGGACGTGATGTCACCATCCTCATTAGATGAGCAAGAGCGCGTGGACGTGGCCCTGACGTGTAAACACAGGCTTTTAAACACGGTCAGCAGGAAGCCGCTCTCCACCCCGTGCCTGAGCTCTGCTTCCAGACCCTCGGCAGCTCTAATAGAGCTAATTTTACCAGCACTTAGCACTCCAAATAACAGCCTCCGAAAGCCAGCCCTGTTCTGGAAGATCCAGAGCCCAGCTGCTGACCCACTTCTCCTCTAACCTACTGTCAGTGGCATCAGCACCAGCTGCTGCAGGAGTGAGCGGACACGCACCTCCTTACCCCCTTCAGTGACCGGACCGCTGTGTTTCTGACTTCTAATAACGTCCACATACACTCTCATCTCTCTCTCTCTCTCTCTCTCTCTCATCTCTGTCTCTCTCTCTCACATCTTCCTTTGTGTTTTTGACATCTTATTAACATGCTCTTCTCTCTCTCTCTCTTTCTCTCACACACATCTTCCTCTGTGTTTATGACATCTTATTAACATGCTCTCTCTCTCTCTCTCTCTCTCTCTCTCTTTCTCTCACACACACCTTCCTCTGTGTTTATGGCATCTTATTAACATGCTCTCTCTCTCTCTCTCTCTCTCTCTCTCTCTCTTTCTCTCACACACCTTCCTCTGTGTTTATGACATCTTATTAACATGCTCTTCTCTCTCTCTCTCGTTATTTCTCTTTATCTCTGTTTCTGTTTCCCTCTCGGTCTGTCCTTCACTTTCTATCATCTCTCATTTTTGCTCTCTCTCTCTCACTCCCTCTCTTTCGCTCTCTCTCCCCCTCTCTTTCTTTCATTTGCGCTCTCTCTCTGTCTTTCTCTCTCATGCTCTTTGTCTTTCATTTTCTGTGGGTTCTTTCACTCTGTCTGTGTTTCTCTTTCCCTCTCCTTCTGTCTTTCACTTTTTATCATCTCTCTCTCTCTCTCGAGCCCTAGCCCCCTCTAAAAGCGGACCCCGTCTCTGAGCTGTTAATGACTTGTATCGTATCGCGTTTTTATTGCTGCATACTGAGCCTGCGATGTGACTTTGTGATAACGACAGAACGGATGGGCAAACACTTGATATTTCCAAGTGACACGATGAAGGCGAGGATTAAAAAGTGATTGCATCCGTCAGATGGTGTGAAGGCTCGCTTCGCCGGTACACGCCGTACACTGAGGAACATCTGAGATTAGCCTCACGCTCCGGAGACGCAGCTAAACTCTTGACAGAGCAGCCATTTGTTGTGTGGCACTGCCGGGAATATCAGGCATGGGTTTGGACTCTGATACTTCATTAAGAATCATGCTAAAGAGCCTCTTCCTGTCAGTGCCCAAACCCTGATGTTATGCAGCCGTTGTCTTACACCAATCAGCCATAACAATAAAACCAGCTCCATAGACCAAACAGGGGCCCTCTCTGATCCGTGCTGTAGTCAATCTGAGTGGATCAGACACAGCAGTGTGGCTCGAGTGTTTACAACAGAGTTCTCTCTCTGTCCACTCTTTTAGACACACCTACCTCGTTGCACTTTGTAGATGCAAAGTCATTGGTCACTGGACGCTGTGGTCAAGTGCCATTAAATTACCACAGAAATGTTCCAAGGTTTAGGGTAAAGCCTTGCCTGAAAATGAAAAGCTGTTCAGTTTTTTCCCCCACAACATCAGCAGATGCATTATTAATTTCTGTACATGTTTTCTGGACGTCCATCAAAACAGAGCACTCTGCCCAGCCTAGCGAGTGTGTACTGCAGTGGGGTGGATCTTGTGGACTCTGTTAGCCCACTTTCACTCTGTTATTCAATGTTCAGGACCCTATAAGACCACCACAGGGTTGATATTGTTAAGGTCTTGGGTCGATGTCAGTGCTGCCGTGACGTGGTAATGGTGTCTTAGTGTGTGTTGTTTGTGTTGGTTATATTCTAGTCATTTATCAGTGGACAAAGGACGCTGTCGGTTGGATATATTGGATATTGGTTCTCAGTCAAGCAGTGACATAGAGGGGTTTAAAAACTCCAGCAGCACTGCTGTTTCTGATCCACTCGTAGCAGCACAACACACACTAACACACCACCGCCACATCAGTGCCACTGGAGCTTGCTCACCTGCTCTCTATCAATCTCTCTCTCTCTCTCTCTCTCTCTCTATTCTCTACACACCATTTTTCCTCTTCACTGAGAATGGGACTTTTGAGAGTTCTGCCAAAATCCAAAGAAAAAGAATGAAATGTTTTACCCTGAATATAGTCCTCTGGTAATTGATTTGCTTGGAGTCGTAGGCTATCATTCTTTCCTCTCCCACTCCTCCTCACACCCTCACTCTCTCCCTCTCTGTCTCTCTAACAGGAGATGATTATCGACAAAGTGAACGGACAGCCGATCCCCCGCTATCTCATCTACGACATCATTAAAATTAACGTGAGTACCGCTCTTAAGTTCACATGAGCAATGGTAAGAGAGCCAGACTCCTCTTTTCTGAGATCAGAGGTGTATCCTATCAGCAGCGCTGACAGCCCTCAGTGGTGAAGCCCTCTTTCCAGGGCCTCGTCACACTTCCCTCGCCTCCAACTTGTCTCAGTGATTGATTAAATAAGAAATTCGATGTGGCCTTTTCTGCTTCTTGGGGAGTCCATTTAATGCAACAGACTCATCTCTGCTAACAGGGCACTGAAGTTACACAACTGATACTGGCTACACACTAGAGATGTTCACAAATCAGTTCTGACTTCAAAAAGGCCATAAACGAGTCATGAGTCACTAGGAATCAAGTCCTAGTTAAATCATTATTGAACTGGGAATTGAGTCCTAGTCGAGTCATGAGTCACTAGAAATAGAGTCAGCTGAGTCAACAATCACGTAATCATGGTAATCATGTTGTAGTCGAGTTAAGATTGAGTCTGAAGTGAGTCATGAGTTGCCTAGAAGCAAATCTGAGTCAAGTCATTAGTCACTGGGATTTGAATCCAATTAGAGTCACCAGTCATTTGGAATCAAGTCCTAGTTGAGTCACATGCCACTAGGAATCAAATCATTGTCAAGTCATGAGTCACTAGGAATCAAGTCCTAGTCAAATCATTATTGAACTGGGAATTGAGTCCTAGTCAAGTCATGAGTCACTAGAAATGGAGTTTGAGTCATGAGTCACTAGGAATAGAGTCAGAGCTGAGTCACCAATCACTGGTAATCATTTTGTAGTCGAGTTAAGATCGAGTCTGAACTGAGTCACAAGTTGCCTAGAAGCAAATCTGAGTCAAGTCATTAGTCACTGGGATTTGAATCCAATTAGGGTCACCAGTCATTTGGAATCAGATCCTAGTTGAGTCACATGCCTCTAAGAATCAAATACTAGTCAAGTCATGAGTCACTAGTGTTTGAGTCAAATATGATTCACCAGTCATTTGGAATCAAGTCCTAGTTGAGTCACGTGCCACTAGGAATCAAATCCTAGTCAAGTCATGAGTTTGTTGTTTTTGAGTACAATTAGATTCACCAGTCTTTTGGAATCAAGTCCTAGTTGAGTCACGTGCCTCTGGAAGTCAAATCCTAGTTGAGTGATGAGTCACTGGGATTTGAATCCAATTTCAGTCACCAGTAACTTGGAAATAAGTCCTAGTCATATCACGAGCCTCCAGGAGTTCTAGTCAAGTCAAGAGTCGCTCAGTCTGAGTTGAGTCATAAGTTGCCTAGAAGCGAATCTGTGTCTTGTCATTAATTACTGGGATTTAAATCCAATCAGAGTCACCAGTCATTTGGAATCAAGTCCTAGTTGAGTCATGAGTCACTAGGATTTGAATCCAATTTGAGTCATCAGTGCCTTGGAAAATAAAAGTCCTAGTCACAAGTCACCGAGAGTCAAGTCATGAGTCACTCAGTCCGAATTGAATCATATCATGAATGACTTGGAATTTAGTCTGAGTTGAGTCTTGTGTCGTGAGTCAATTCCAGAGTCAAAAGATGTGAAGTCAGAGGTAATACCTCAGTCTGAAATATGAGTCGATTCCTGAGTCATAATCTCTGAAGTCTGAATCAAGTTGTGAATGAGTAAATAACTGACCTGAGTTGCACTTGAGGCCTTAATTCACTGCCCACTGCTGTGGACAACTTGTCCATGCCACATCCACCAGGCTCCAGACACCTAGTGAATTCACAGAAAGGCTTTGAGGAGTCAGAGAACATCTTGAATTCACTGACACTAACTCACCCTCCTTTTGGCACTTTTTCCTCCTGAATTCCTTTTTAATTAAAGCACATTTCCAAGGTTGGTCTGAATGCGACGGCACACAAATTGGTTGACATTTGGCTTTTAATCTGCCATAGGAAAAGGTGAACGCTGTGCACAAACAGGTTATTAAAAACGGCCTTGGGTTTAGATTGGTGTACTGTTCTCTAGTGTTAATGCCCAGAGAAGCCCGGAGCCAGGCCCAATGAAAGAACACCACGTTTAGATAGTCTGTCAGTCAAAACTCTCTCCGCTGAATTCCTTTCCTCCACGGCAACATTGGAGTTATTGAACCATAAACCTTGGCGCTGTACAAAAAGGCAGGAGTGAAAGCAATAGTTTGACGAGAATCAAAACATTCAGAGCTGAATGTTTGACTGCAGCTCCAGCACATCCATGTAATTAGCTTTATTCTGATTAGGGCTTTGGAAATGTTACTATTTGTTAATCGTGTTGATGTTAGAGCTGAATATTTTCCTCCACGTTTAAAGGTAACGTCTACAATTCTGGAGACCTGCAGTTCTCTCGTTTATTTACTTTCAAGGTGGAATGGTATGTTACGTGGAAAAAAAAAAAATAAACATACAAACGGTTGTTTTAGTAGCTGAAGTTGAACTTTTCGGTAAGTTTTTATTAAGTGTTTAAATCACCACAGCAACTTATCCATAACTCAACTTTTTAGTTTAGTAGCACTTTCCGTTTGCGTTTACTTTCATGCAGGTAGAGGTCTCACAAATTTGGCGTCAGTTCCACGTCAAATGATCTGTAACAGCAAAAATGACCCACCTATGGAGCAGAAATAGGGCAATCCTCATTGGACACAGCCCCTTTGTTTTGTTTTTCTAACCGTTAACTGACACTGTTCAAAAGCATTTTATACCCATTTCCTGTTTACAATCTCGGAATTTTATATTAAAAAAATTTGATTACAACGGTTAACGTCACCTTTAATATCCGTCCACTAGACGGCGTGAATAGTGGCTTAATGGTTAGAGAAGTGGGTTGAGAAAGCCATAGGTTTGGTCCCCTCAACCAGCAGAAAAATTGGCAGTGAGTTGAGTTAAGGAAAAGCGCTGTCTCCTCCCTCAACATCCATGGCTGAAGTGCCCTTGAGCAAAAGAGCTGCCCCTTCACCACTTTTACGTCACTTTTAATAGTGATTTTTCATTGAATGGATGTTGTAGCCCAGGACTAGTCTTAATCCCTGTTTGGGGAAACCACCCCATAGTGTTATAACTGGACTAGGCTAAAACTGGGGAGATTTTACTGTTTCCCAACCTATGTTAGATACACCCTTGGTCCACACTGCAGATACTGCGTCTGATGACAAATTCCAGTCATGTTTTCTGGGCCTCAAAGCAGTTGTGAAAGGGAGCTGATGGCGTTCCGGTGTTCCTGACAGCTCCCGAGGAGAACGGATCATTCCGGTTTCTGAGTTCATCTGGCGGCCAGGAGAGCAGCGCACACAAAATGTTTGTTCTGTTTCACTAATTATCTTTTTATTGCTTCAAGCTTTATTTTACACACACGAGTGCAGCCCCACGGTCCGCGGAGGGGACGGGGGGATAATGCTTCTTAAGAGTAATGACGGGAATTAAATCAGCGCTTCTGTCAGAGCCGAGGTATTTAAATAAATATTTGTGCTACTTTCAGCGCCTAGAGCTACAGCCGTGATTCCAGTTACGAGATGAGGTATTTTCATAGTGTCTGTGTGAAGCTACTGTTTCTCTCTCTCTCTCTCTCTCTCTCTCTCTCTCTCTCACACACACACACACACCTCATTTCTTTCATTTCTCCTCTTTCACAGAAAATTTTATTTCGCTCTTTCTCTATAACCCCCTCTCCCCATCCTCCCCCACTCTCTCGCTCTCTCTCTCTATCTCTCTCACCTTCGCTCTCTGAACTCCCTCTCCCTGTTCCCTCCTCTGTCTCCCCATTATCTCCCTCTGTCCCCTCTCCTTTTCTTTTCTCTCTCCCCTCTCCTTCACTCTTCTCTTTCTCTCTCCCTCTCTCTCTCTCTCTCTCTCTCTCTCTCTCTCACCTCTCCTTTCACTCTTGTCTGTATCTCTTTCTCTTCTTTTCTTTCATTTCTCCTCTTTCACAGAATATTCTTTTTTGCTCTCTCTCTGTAACCCCCTCTCCCCATCCTCCCCCTCTCTCTCTCTCTCTCTCTCTCTCTCTCTCTCTCTCTCACCTTCGCTCTCTGAACTCCCTCTCCCTGTTCCCTCCTCTGTCTCCCTATTTTCTCCCTCTGTCCCCTCTTCTTTTGCTTTTCTCTTTCCCCTCTCCTTCACTCTTCTCTTTATCTCTCTCTCTCTCTCTCTCTCTCTCTCTCTCTCTGTGTCTCACACACACACCTCATTTCTTTCCTTTCTCCTATTTAATATAAAATTCTCTTTCGCTCTCTCTCTATAACCCCCTCTCCCCATCCTCCCCTACTCTCTCTCTCTCTATCTGTCTTTCTGTATCTCTCTCCCCCCCTCTCCCTCTCTCATGCATTTAAAAAGGTGTGTGCCTGCGCTAGATGTTCTTAGCTGCAAAGGTTAGTATCTCTGCATGGTGTCTGTATCTGTTGCTGCGCTTTCCACATATCGATCACAGCCCCATTATTCTGGCCTTTTGTTGCCTTTGCAACAGGCCGGGACCCAAAAAAAGCAGCCGCCCGGGAACCAAAACCAATAAACGCAGCAATATTACGCCGCTCTGCTTCTCTCCGCCCGCAAGCCGAGCTGCTTGACTCAGCCCAGCGTTCATCTGTACTCCACACTCCTAAAGCACAGACAGCCAGGAGTGGAACAGCGTTAGTTATGGGACAGATTTAATGTTTTTGTTTGCACATACATCACTCTGCAAACAAACACCTCTCGGTTATTTAATCTCCGGCCGAAATCAGAGTTAAAGCTGCTAATTATTTTGTAGACCCCCAGAACTATGAGCTGAAGATTTAGAGAGAAGCTGTAATACACCTTGAGGTTTCTGTTTATCCTTCCACTGTAGGAAGACAACTCAGCGTTGGTCTTTACAGGGCACTGCTGTCAGTTCATTGCACTCTATTTTAAAGATAGTTTAAAGATTGACAAAGCCAAGAGGTTGTTGTTTGATGGTGATGTCATGTTGTGTTCAGTTTTTTTGTGGCTTTTTTATTGCAATTATATCGTATCGACCAAAATTAAGAAACATATTGTGATGTCAATATTGGCCGTATCGACCAGCTCTATGCCCTATTACTGCTTCAAAGGCGCATGCCACTTTTCCCCAGATGCAGCAATTAACATCAGTTAAGGTGGAATTTGCTTTGTTTTGAAAACATCTTTCCAGGATTGTATACTTTGTCGTTAACGCTTGTTTAGACTGAAATTAAATGGAATAACGGTGGACTTCTGTCGGTGGGCGGCTGAAGACCAGTGGCGGATGCTGGTCTTTCAAGGAGGGGAAGCTCAATTTCGGCCTACATCATAAAATGTGTCTTTATGTGTTTATTTATACGTAAATTCTACCCTCCGTTTCTTTTAAAGAAAGTGAACTGTGACCCTGTCGTACCAACAAGGCGTCTTTTCCAGGGACTTGACTAGTGTCCTCTCAACGGCCAGCAGAGCTAGGCTGCTTAAACGGCCTTGGCCCATGTGAAGTGTGTCCGCCTGTGCTCCCACGGATCTTTACACCAAAGGATCGCTGATTCGCTCATTTCGCTGTCAATCAAAAAGGGATTCAGCCTCAGATCATCCAATCATCATGCAGAAGCTGAGCGTCCGGGCCGGCCGAGGCCAACCCACTGCCCCATAGACCCCCAGAGACGCTGAGCGTCTGATGGGCGGGACAAAGCCCAGCATTTATCCAATGACTCGTCTCGTTTCGCTACACTTCGCTGCTTCACTATTGAACTCTGTGGACGCTGTTTAAAGCACTGTGAAGCTGCGGGAATGATTGAGAGGAAAGCCGCGTCTTTACCAGTGATAAGAAGCTGATTCTGAACAAAAGTTGAGCGCGTTGTAGTGCATATTTATTCAGTGACATGTAGACACAACAGTATATATTTGATCACTTATTTTTTGACATTTTAGGGGAAGCTGAGCTGCCCTTGCAGTCTTAGAACAATCGCCACTGCTGCAGACATAGCCACACACTCATTTTTAATTCTCACTCACGTTCGTTTAAAACTGACTTCGCAGGAGAAGCGTAGTGAGGGTTAGACAGGGCCAGTGGTCAGCTTTAATTAGGACAGGGTGTTTTTCAAGGGTAATTACTGTTAAACTGTCATTTATTCTCTGGGTTTCGTGGAGGCCCGTCTGTGGGGGAAAAATGAATGAAGCTGTTGTTCTAATTCGCCAGACCCTGCGTTGCCATAATTAAGTTATTAGATATGTCATTCCGCATAACAGAGAGAATGCATGGCCTGGCCTCTCAGTCATGAAATTACACCGAACCAAACAACGAGAGCCTCAGTGGTGAGGAGAAAGTCTTCATTTTGTTTGTTTGGCCCGCGGCTATGCAATCTGACTCGGCACCAGCCGGGTCGGTCGGCATTAATTTCTCTTTCAGCCAGCAGCGACGAGGTGATGCCATCACGACGTCACCGTTTGACAGCGGCGCACGTTTATTTGACTTGACAAGCCATGATTGCAGCATTATTTCCAGGCCCCCTTTTTTGAAAGATATGCCTTCAGTGTGTTTTTTAATTTATTATTATTTTTTTTTAAACCCAGGATCTGCATTTCGCATGTCAAGCCAAAGCGTACGAGGTTCCTCGTTTCTTCACAGCACTCGTGCTGATCAGGGCTCAGCAAAGTACACTAGAACTGCAGGGAATATTAATTGAAATATTCCAAAACATCTAGAAGCTCAGACTTTACCCACTTTCTAACATAACGATTTATTTTCGTGTTTGTTTACCAGGATGTTTAAGGCTGCAGTATTACAATAATGACATATATCAGCTTTGCAGAGACAGCTACAGCCCTTGGGGCAGTAGATCCGTTTCTTTCATGTTGCCAGACTCATATATCAAAGTCTTTGAGACGTGTTAAACCACAGTGTTTCACACAGGTCTGTTTTTGTTGTAGCACGATGACAAGTGCCTTTGGCAAGTACACATCCTAGCACAGTGGTGCGGCTGATTGTGTCACTCAGCTCCAGGGTTCTGGCTTCAGTCCCTACCTCCGGTCACTGTGTGTGAGTTGTGTTCTCCCTGTGTCTGCATGGGTTTCCTCTGGGTGCTCCCGGCGATGGACTGGTGCATGGTGTGTTCCTGCCTTGCGTTCACAGTGTCTCCAGTGAGTACGTTTAGCCATTTAGCAGGTTTTTAAGGGGATTGTAACATGAACGGATGAATCCACAGAGAAATCTGGAATCAGAAGCATGCAAACGCCAATTTGAAGGATTACAGTTTGGGTTGTAAATGGTACAGAAAGTGGTGCTGAACTTACAGCACTGCTGGCAGGGCGAAGATTAGAGCTTGATTTATTTATCAGGTGGCAAATAATATCAATCAATATAAGTTTCTTAAGATATTAATTATGAGTACATTAATGTTTTCATATTATCATTATATTCTCCCTCACGCTTTTTATATATTTCCCGTTTCCTCTAGTGGCACAATGCTTTTTAACTTGCACTTTTAAGGTATGAATATTAAGTAGTTTTCCTTTAAAGGCTAAGCACCAGCGATATGAAAGTGTCGAACAAATAAATACAGTGGAGTTTGAGTTCCTAACTTGTGTTTATTGATAGTCAGAAAACATGTTATTTCTTACTGATTGAAGGAATAAGGTTTAAAAGACCGTTGGTCCCCCCCCAAACGGTGTTGGGAAACTCTAATAGGCGTCTTGCCTGTGACGTAGATGGTGGACAACAACTCTAGAAGCTGCACTTAATTTAATGCAAAATGATGAAAAGGTGTGTTGTTTTTGGCTGCAATCATTCAATGTACAGTGGGACATCTGTGAACAAATGGCCCAAAGATCCCAAAATATCCAGAAAATGGACTAAATTTGTCCACTTTAAACGGACACTTTGGAAAGGACCCTCCGCTCTCTCCGTTATCTGTAGCTCATTTCACTGGCGCTTTTCCAACAATATGGGCATGTAAGGACACCAACGAAAGGTGTTCAAGAGCCTCTGTAACATGGAGGTAAACAGGGTAAGGACACTCACTTCGCCTGTTTTAGTTGGTGTTAGTTAACGTTAGCTTGACTCGCTAAACTCGGTGGCTCAGATTATACTCGGCTACGTAGCTGCGTTTCGGAGGTTTATAGTGTCGGATGAATTCGAGTTCGACTTCGATCACATTTACAAGAATAACGGTACCTCTACATTTGAGTTTAGCTTATTGCTAGGCTATTGTCAGGAATAATGTTGGTTATTTAGCTAGATACTGTCATAACAGTCAGTCATAACGGTGTTTTACCGCGGCGTTGTTCAGCTGTTGTCCACCAGTGACGTCACGGTCGCTTTCAAGAATTTCCGTAGCGAGCTCGGGTTTTTCCGTCAATTTAATAAATTTGTCAGTTTTAAAGCAAATTAAGCTGCTATTTTCATTTTAATTCATACTTATATCTGTCAGTAACTACAATAATGTGGAATATTCATGGAGGTTCATTAAGTGGTGCTTAGCCTTTAATAACTGCCATTTAGTCATGCAGTGACCAGTGGTGCGTTGTTTTTTTTTTTTCTCTTTTCTTTTTTTCCCCTAAATAAAATTACTGTTGATATCTAAAATAAGACGAATCAAAAGAACAATTTTGCCCCCTCTAATATGTGCTCTATCCTCTGTTGGAAGAGACACATCTTAGACAGCTGTAGCACTGTTTCGGCTTCTCTGATAAAGCCTTTAATATCTTTCACCTTTTTTGAAAGCTCCCTGAGGAGTGAGTAAGATCGTGTAATATCTGTCTGTTTTTGTCCACTAGCAAGGTCTCTCCCTGTTCTAGAACCCAATCGATATATCATTTCATTCACTGTCTGCGACCTGTTATTCCGTTCCGGGTCGTGGTGGGTCTGGAGCCTACCCTGAATCACGGGGACACACCCTGAAGGAGGCGTGGCACACACTTAAACCATGGATACTTTCAAGTAGCCCATCCACCTAATAATGCCTCAGAGACACTACCTGCTGCACCACCGTGGCACCCAACCGATATATCACTCGGACGATATTATTTTCTGATACTATGGCAGTAATCGTGCAGGTAAACACTGATAGATCATCAGGGGTATGGTACTAATTTCAGCAAAATATTATATAAATTATGATGCATAATACATATCACCATGTTGTAGCGAATTGAAAAACACATCCATTAAAAGCATGCGGTCGCTCAGTGGTCGTGGATCCCGACTGATGATATCCACAGCAAGATTAATGACACATTATGATAACAATATAATATCATCATATTACTCACCTCAGACCTGTACTGCTCCCTCTGCTGAGAAAAACACGTCTCACACAGCTTTGGCTCTGTTATGATAAAGCCTTTAATGTCTCTCCCTCTCACTAAAAGCCCCCTGGGGACTGAGTGGTGTAGCGTGATCACTTCTGGCCCTCTGTTGTCTGGCTGGGCTGGTATTGCCCTGCTACAGAGTAATGGCAGAGCACCTCTGCAACGGCAGTCCCATGACCACATGACCCGAGCTGCTGGGGTTTCACTGCTGATGAGAGTTTAGCTCTAGGCAAAAGAGGGTGAGAGAGAGCGTGTTGCATGCTAATACACATTGTTAATGCCCACAGTTCCCAGAGAGAAACCATTTGGAGAGGCTGGCTTATTAATCGTTAGGCCCTGAGCAGTATGAGCATTTTGACGTATTTTATGAAGGATTATTTGTTTTTTATGTTTAATTGACCACAAAAACACGTTTTTCCAGGTTTATCATCAACATCACGCCCATGTAAGGTTTGGATTCATTTAACCTGTTATATGTTATGCTCAAACATACTATTTCACATAGTTCCTCTCTAACAGAAGTGAGTGGGTGGTGGATGTCAGCTTAGCGTTCTCAATAAAATCTGGCAATACAGGCTTGAGTCTACAGCTTATAGAGCTATGGGCTACATCTCAGGTGACTTCTTTGCAGTGACATGCTGTGTAAAAACTTGGAGTACCTAAGGATATGACATTATTTTCCATGATTGTAGACTAGGGCTGAATAGTTCAGGGAAAATATCAATTTTTTTTAAAGATAAATATTACGATTGTGATTTGGAGGATAGTAATTTTATTTAAGATCTGGCTTTAGTACTGAGTGCTGAATGTAGCGTTTCAGGCTGAATTTATTTGTGGTGGTTTTGTAGTGTTTGGCTAGAAGCTAAATGCTCTCATTTGAAACTTAAGACATTGTTATTGATAATACCAGCTAGAATTGATTGCAGGTCTTGCAATTTAAAAAAAATTGCACACTTTCAACAGTGCATTTTAAGCTTTCAGTCCTATACTAAAGAGACCTGAGTGTTTCTTAAGTGTTTTTATGTGGGTATGTTAATTTAAAAGAAGATGCAAAAAAATCCAGCAGGTTGGATTTGAATATATCATTCATTCATTCATTGTCTGTAAGCGCTTATCCAGATCAGGGTCATAGGGAGAACACACCCCTCAGACAGTCAACCGGAGGAAACCCACGCAGACACAGGGAGAGCACACCAACTCCTCACAGACAGTCACACGGAGGAAACCCACGCAGACACAGGGAGAACACACCACACTCCTCACAGACAGTCACCTGGAGGAAACCCATGTGGACACAGGGAGAACACACCACACTCCTCACAGACAGTCACCCGGAGCAGGAATCGAACCCACAACCTCCAGGTCTCTGGAGCTGTGTGACTGCGACACTACGTGCTGTTCATTACTATTTTACTCATTCATTGTTCTGTAACCTGTTGCTCATCCGGTGGGTCAGCAGCCTCCGTGGAATCATTGGGTGCAAGGCAGGAACACACCGCAGGTAGGGGTCCAGTACATTGTGTGGCTAAATGGCATTAAAAATACATGATTGGTTCCATTTTTGATGATACCCATAAATTCAGAGGGCTTCAGTATCAGCTGATGATATTGTCAAACAAATATATCGTTCGAAACCTTTTGAGGATTGCTTTAGGAAGGAAATAAAAGCAGGAACGGTTATAAACCAAAATAAAAAAGGTCATTCAGTGCCTTCCCTGCTTCCTCTATCTCTGCTACTTGAGATTTGGGAAGTGTCTATGAGGACGGATTACTGAGGAAAAGGTTGTGCAAGAGTCTGAAATAGTAATTTCCACAAGCATCTTGAAATAGAAGGTCTTTCCTGCGCCGACTCTCATGCTGATTTATCATATCGCTGCAGAGTATCGGTTAATTGTTGTCTTGAAGTCGTATTGGTGCAGATTCGATGATTATATGGTACCATTTCGGTCTCTGTCGTATTTCCTGTTTTGTTTGCAGTCGAGCCCTCTCTTCAGATTTTGCCACACACACACACACTGGCTCTTTTCTCTGTCTTCCTTTCCCCTTTGTCTCTACGACAGCATAATTTGTGTGCATTTTCGTTGGCAGGAACATGTTGATGTCTTATCCCAATTTATATATAGACTCATCTCGGAGAGGCTGAATTAGTTGCGCTGGGTTCTTGTGTAATGCCCTCTGTTGAATCCCCTACAATTTGAAGCGTACACGCTGACAGGCGTTCGCTATTAACATGCTCTATTTTCATATTGATTAACCCTCTCTTAGATTAGAATTTATTTACCCTCTTAGTTTAATCCAATTTACCGCTGAAGAAAACCCATTACATATTTCTCTTCCCTTACATTCTGCAGTTAATTGCTCGGTGTGTTTTTTTCCGTTCAAGCCAAGGCCTACAACATTAGCGACATCATTCAGCCCCTGGAGTCATACCTGAAATGGCAGGTCTTCTTAGGACATGGATCAGGATTCATTCTTAAACAGCAGACCCAGCCGTAAAAGACTGCCCAAATCGAGCTTTAAATGTGAAGCAACCACGGTCTTGACGGATGCGTTTCCTCTCATTGGCGTGGGCCCAGGCTGCTATTGAACTCCAGAATGTGAAGGATGAGGGATGGAGGACGAGGCTCAGAGACAGAGCGAGCTATCATCACCAGCACACACGCGGAATCAATAAACAGCCCATGGCCACTGGGGAAGCAAATCATGTGCTTAGCACACCATCGATAGCTTTGTTCCAGGCCGATCTAAGGCCATTTTGTGCGTTCTTCATGCTCGGAACGGAGGCGATTTGGAAGTGAAAAATGAAGATGGTTCCTAAATCATCCCTATTATTTACAAGAGCTCTTCCCGCAGCAGCATTCGAATATTTCTTCTTTTCTTCCACTTGCCATTTTTGTCAGCTTCCACGGACTGGGGCAGATGGTTTGAAATGAACGGAGAGGGTTGCTGTAGGCTTAGCTCCTCGTCCTCTCCCGGTGCAGCGATGTGGCGCTAATGCCAGCCCCGACCCTACGTGTTTTGAATAACATAAAGCTGCTTATCTTTATCATACTTGAAGCAGCCCCCTTAACGTTAGCGTTCCTTTCTCCCTCGCTAGTAACCGCCATTGATTTGAGATGTAATTAAAGGACCCTCCCGTGGTTCTTCTTGTTAGACCTCCTGGTTCGGGATTCAAAAACACTCCGTCTCAGCCTTACACACCAAGACAAGCTAACTCTCTATCGCAATAGTGGTGGAAAACGGCTAATCTGGACGTTTTTCATAGTCCTATTATTTAATAAGCACATTTTAATTACATTGAACTGCTTTAAACCCTGACCTTTGGAGTTTACATTGTATGTTATTCTCAAAATAAATGTATATACTTCAATTCAAAGCTTAAAATCTTATCGGAGGAACCTGTTAAACCGTTAACTACGTTCTTATGTAGGGAGTGTTTAGTAAACGCTGCAAACCTCATAGAGGCACTAGCGGAAATTAGAATTGGCTTCACTCAATGATGATGTTGTTCTCATTGGGGTCTTTGGTGGCTGGTGCCTCACTGTGGAATACAAAATAATAGTGCTACAAAAAAACTGAATATGTTGTGGCTTACAGAGAGCACAACTATAATGTATTATTCCATAAATTATGAAGTAGAATTCATAATACCTCATGTCATGGCAGCCGTGACTAGCTGGACCACCTAGATGCCAAAGTGTAACCGGATCACCATTTAACGGAGACCCATTTCCACAAGTGAACACTCATCTGGGGTCTTAATGAAGCTTTGTTTAAAATGCCGCAAGGAACAAACGACACAGCAGCGCAACCGTAACGAGCAGAAGCTCTGGTTTTTAAGCTGTTTTTGCTCTGTTCTCTTTCTTTTCCACTCTTGTTTATACTGTATTTATTCAGCACATCTTTGCACTCTCATAAACCCAGGTCGGGCGCTGTGATTGGAGAGACTCAGAAAAAGAAGCAGGACATTTTTAATATCTCTGTACTGTATTAAAGATGTAAATGACTGTGTTGTGTGCATTGGCGGCCTCTAGATCCCCAAATTAAGTTTGTTGTTGTTTGCATTACAATTTGTTTTAAAAAACACAAGGCTTTGCTTCCCCTCTGGGTGGCTCTTGTCATAGCCAGTGCCCTGTGCGGCAGAGTGTGTGTGTGTGGTTTTTAATTGAACAAAGCTCCTGTAGTGTGAAAAGCAAGTTGTTCAAGCTGTGATCACACATTGATCTTGTTGTGCTAATTCACAGCGGACGACTTCCTGGACCGGTGGCCTCTGGGAAAGTAAAGAAACAGCCAGTAGATCGATGAGTGTCTGATTGCTCTTGTGGCGAAGAAGGTTTACAGAGGACAAAAAGGAAAAAAAAAATGCTCAGTCCTTTTACCGATGCTCAGAGAATGCAGATGAACTCTCCATGGTCTCACTCATCTCAGAAGTGGAAATCCCAGTTTTCAACACCATTAGGTTTGCAGACTGTATCTGAGGTTAACACTAGAGATGAGCCCAATCTGATCCTATGTTAGTATCAGGTCCGAAATTAATATCATCAGCTCATCGGAAATCACACTTACCGTTCCATGTTCCAGTCCGGAACCCGGTAACAACGAAACGTAACGAGACACGTCACAGATCCGGAGTTCATTCCACGTTTTACCGTGAAGCCGCAGCACATTCAGTCTGTAACAGGGGCTTTGTACACAGGAAAAATAGAGGTTGTTGTCTGTGTGTTGACCCCTTGTCCACACTGAAAACTGTGTGTGTGAGAGTGAGAGATAGAGAGGGAGACGAACTGACTTAAGAGCCCAAGTGCAAGTGTTCTACTGAGGGTACAAAAAAGAAACTAAAAAAGAGAAATGGGAAAGAACTAAACGTATGTTAAAATATTAAACATATACATAAACAAATAAATGACAAAATAAAATAAAATAAAAAAACACTACACATACACAGAAGATTGTTTTACTGGTAGCAAGCTGTTCTTATGCGCGAGGGATAATGGAAAGGCCAATCTGTGTCGGCTGTTTTGGATCAGAGTCGGTTGCATCACTACGTAACATTGCAAATCCCATAGAGACTCTAGCAGAAATGTGTGTTACGGTACTGGTGCCTTCACTCAGTTGCTTCCAGGTAAGCAGCAAAAACAAAATGCAGATCACACTTTGCTCGCTCGTCTCCCCACTATAAATCCCCGCTTCAGACTCCATGTTGTATCTTGAACTTTTACTGGTGTTTTCCTAAGAGTTTTCCAGACTCCCACACTGACCTATAAAGCCACAAAGAAGATCGCGCCAAAATGGTGGCCTTTACCCGACTATAGAAAGCTTCAGTTCTGCCATTTCATTCTCCACTTGCTCCCCCCCACCCCCCCCCCACCCCTACCAGCATTGAGAGAATTGATCCTCTCCCCTGGAGCGGGGTGGAGGTGGTAGCAGTGGAGGGCTGCATAGATATGATGCATACAGCCACCAGAGTGTGACAATGTCTTGACAGAATGCGTGAGTCTTAAATGTCAGTAGATCGTTAGCCATGTGTTTGAGCCTCATGAATTTTCAGCGGGTTTGAATTGATGAGGCTGCGCGGTGATCTCGACTGTGTCGGCATGACACTCTTTCTTTCTCTAACTTCACTTTGCTTCTTGTTCGGTGCCTTAAAGCCCCAGTCGGGAATCGTGGCGGCAGACTACATGGATTTCTGGCTTTCGAGGGAGTTTGGTGTCCAAGGCTTAAGAGTGTCTGTTTCTACATTAGCATATTGTTGGAATACAACACCCAGTCGTAATAAAAATGTGGGTGCTTTCTTTCTTTTGTAAAGTTACATTTTGGTGATGCATGGAAACTATAGACCTGTCACAGAAATTACATTATGGACATTTCATTCATTCATTTATTGTCTGTAAGCGCTTATCCAATTCAGGGTCGCGGTGGGTCCGGAGCCTCTCCGGAATCATTGGGTGCAAGGCATAAACACACCCTGGAGGGGGCGCCAGTCCTTCACAGGGCGACAAACACACTCACACCTACGGACACTTTTGAGTCACCAATCCATCTACCAACGTGTGTTTTTGGACTGTGGGAGGAAACCGGAGCACCCGGAGGAAACCCACACAGACACAGAGAACACACCACACTCCTCACAGACAGTCACCCGGAGGAAGCCCACGCAGACACAGAGAGAACACACCACACTCCTCACAGACAGTCACCCGGAGGAAGCCCACGCAGACACAGAGAGAACACACCACACTCCTCACAGACAGTCACCCGGAGGAAGCCCACGCAGACACAGAGAGAACACACCACACTCCTCACAGACAGTCACCTGGAGGAAACCCACACAGACACAGAGAGAACACACCACACTCCTCACAGACAGTCACCCGGAGGAAACCCACACAGACACATAGAGAACACACCACACTCCTCACAGACAGTCACCCGGAGGAAGCCCACGCAGACACAGGGAGAACACACCACACTCCTCACAGACAGTCACCCGGAGGAAACCCACGCAGACACAGGGAGAACACACCACACTCCTCACAGACAGTCACCCGGAGGAAACCCACACAGACACAGGGAGAACACACCACACTCCTCACAGACAGTCACCCGGAGGAAACCCACGCAGACACAGGGAGAACACACCACACTTCTCACAGACAGTCACCTGGAGGAAACCCACACAGACACAGAGAGAACACACCACACTCCTCACAGACAGTCACCCGGAGGAAACCCACGCAGACACAGGGAGAACACACCACACTTCTCACAGACAGTCACCTGGAGGAAACCCACACAGACACAGGGAGAACACACCACACTTCTCACAGACAGTCACCCGGAGGAAACATTAAAACGTGTGAACCTTGAACGTCTGTGTTGACGGTGGGTGCATTTTTGTGCTTGCCACTTATTGTGACGCTAGGCACAGCTTTTATATCTCCTTTCTTCTCCCACTTAAGATGTGTTTTGGACTGTTCTCTACAGGCCTCCATTCTGTATGATACTCTGCGCTTCCAAATTACAGCAGATTAATAACACAAATGTGCTGTGAACACCATAAAATGGCACATTTGTTAGTCCTCGTGTTGTTTGTTCCCTGATTTCATCCTGATTAATAATTACCGCACGCCGCGCCGTGTGTAGGCATACACTTAAAAACCACCTGTCTTCACCCGCTTTTGAATCTTTTATTCTCTCTGCTTCCATCTTTCTTTTATCCTCCCACCCACATCTCTCTCTCCCGCTCTCTCTTTTACTCCCAGTCCCAGTCTATCATCTCTATTGATTTTTCCTTCCTCTTCTCCATCCATCTCCTCTGTCATTGCCTCTCTGCATCTTTCATATAGTGACCCAGAATGTGACACTAAAGATTTCGACTCAATTATGAAAAACCTCAATATGTGTTTTCATCGACTGTTCCGTGGCAATTTGCACTTGAAAGCTTCCAGCCAGGACCCGGCCACTCCTGATTCTCACACTGCTGCACTTGAGGGGAGATTGGGAAATTGCAAATGGAAAGTAGATTCTAGTGGATGATTTTGGCATGCCTCAATCACTCATACACACGTGTGCACACACACACACACACACACACTCACCGTCGCATCCTCTCATTTTCTGCCTATTAAAATAACACTCTAGTGCTGGACATGTTAAGATTTTTCAGCTTGCGACTCTACACTGAAGGAGCTGACTGGGGTGATGAAGCTTTCATAACTGCCCTGATGATAGTGGCCATTACCACGTTAACGCAGGAGTGATAATTGTTTGAAAACACTCGCGCGCACACACTTTCACATCCTAAATTGACAGTGATTTAGCATTCTTAATGTCATTTACAGAGAACCGATCCTGCTCACGCTCATTTCATTCATTTTCAGGTCCGTTAGACTATGCTTTTTAAGCAGCGTCTAATGCAGGTATTAATCTGCGACGCCAAATCAAAGATGTTAGTAAGAAGCTGGCCCCGACATTGCTGTGGTATCTGCACATAATTGCACTTAAAAGCTTTACACTAAATGCTGGAACATTGCTCTGAGGATTTGGTTTTGTGTACCGCAAGCACCACTACAATATTCCCAAAATGCTCTTGTGTTTCAGCCACGTAATTTAGTTTATTTTACTTTTATTTTATAATCGTAGTTGTGAAGACTGCTGTGGATATATTTATCTCATTCACAGCTCCTTTCCTTGCACTGGAGAGGGTCTCACAGCATTTACAAGCTTTAATAAGCACAGAAGCCAAACGCCTCATAGAGGTAAACAACCCACTTATAATTAGGAAAAGGTCTTTATACTTTGTTAGCCATATTAGCATTTTTTGTCATATATTCTAATGGAAAACTGTGAGCACTTTAGCAAGCACAGGCCACATATTCTGATGTCTAAATCTTTTCCGTCATTTATAGGGTAAATAATAAGATACAGATTTCCCTGTGCTCTTCTTGTCTGGTTGTATTAGTCTTAATCTGTGAAGTGCCCTGTGTTGTATGGTATTTG
This sequence comes from Hoplias malabaricus, assembly GCF_029633855.1. Taxonomy (NCBI): domain Eukaryota; kingdom Metazoa; phylum Chordata; class Actinopteri; order Characiformes; family Erythrinidae; genus Hoplias; species Hoplias malabaricus. The sequence continues at coordinate 38,765,832 of NC_089806.1, read as the reverse complement.
GGACACAGCCCTGAACTCTAACAGAGTTTGACGAAACAGGGCTCTGCTTACAAATATGATGCGAATAAATGGGTCAGGGTTTTTATGTCTGGAATTTTAACACCATAATGAATGTATGTTCATGAATAATGTACAAGTCCTCAAAATGGTGGCTACTATTCACATTGACAACACGAAAAATGCATAATTGGCTTTATACCGCTTTGGCTTGACCTTGGGCCATGGTGCTTATGTGTGATGCTCCAGAGCATCCCATTGTTTTGCCATTGCCTTCTGTGGAGAACTGTGTGTGTGAATACCTGTGTCTACAGTGATTGCACCTTTGTTTAACCACAGCCAAACACCATATGTCCATCTTGTGCCGGTCTAGCCCACCTCCAGCGTTTGCCATGAAGAGTATATCAGGAAGACAGTTTAATACAGAGATGTGTGCAGGCGGAGATGCTTTTTGAAATGCACTGCCCGTTTCTGAGAAGAAAGTTTCAAAGCAAGTCTCAGTTTTGCCCTCTCACATAACTCACAGTTGTGCCTCATCTCACACGGGAAAGCTTTGAAGCTCTCTACTTCTCTGTCACTTTGATGCCTCCTGCACGTGGAGCTACTTGAGCTGAGCCGCTCTGGGTCCAGAAGGAAAGACGCCGACACGTCCTCGTCATTGGCTGTCGGCACAAGCTTTGTCCAGAGGGTCAGAGGGCTGTAGGTCACCAGCAGGGTCACCTGAGCAGGCATGGGGTCAGAGTCTGGGGCTTACTCGTGTGGGGCCAGTGGTCTCTGCGACGCAGCCGTGAGACAAACAGGACAGCTGCGCGTTACCGGGATCTGTTACCATGGAGACGGTGGTCGACAAAGAACAGAGGGAAAGAGAGACGAGTTGATTAAATACACAAGTCATTATTCGCCGAGCTCCTGGCCACACCTTTGCGGAAAAAACAGACAAGACTAAGGGATGCTGTTCGGATGCAGCTCATCTGTCTCTGCACAGTCTGGTCCTTCATCAGTGGACACAGGATGCCCTCGGCTGGATCGATTTGGTTGGTGGACTATCCTCTGTCCAACAGTGACACTGTTGTAACAAACCACATACAAGAGCAGAAGTGTCATTTAGATTTAGTCTCAGTCTTGGACTGAAATGTTTGTTGGTTGTAGTCTCATTTTAGTGATTGGCATTTACTCAAGATTAACATTCTAAGCTCAAAGTGTGCTGCCAAAGGTGATTGCAAACCAAAACTGAGTCGACTCCAAGAGATTCAACTCAATGAATCATTGGCCAGCTGTTGATAAGAGCGAAGAAATGATTCTTTGGGAGTCGACTCCTCTTCACTGTTCCACCTGGATGCTCCTTTTACCCTGACCACAGTAAACAGCCGGAGCATTTTCCTGTTTATATTTCCTTGCAATTTTCAAATCAGAAACAACTGGTCATTTTTCAGTCTTTCACATATTTGTTTAGTTTTTCTTTGTTGATGGAAAATTATAAATCATTTTGTCATCGTGGGCAGCACAATGGCGCAGCAGGTAGTGTCGCAGTCACACAGCTCCAGGGGCCTGGAGGTTGTGGGTTCGATTCCCACTCCGGGTGACTGTCTGTGAGGAGTTGGTGTGTTCTCCCTGTGTCCGCGTGGGTTTCCTCCGAGTGCTCCGGTTTCCTCCCACAGTCCAAAAAAAACACACCTTTGTAGGTGGATTGGCGACTCAAAATTGTCCGTGAGTGTGTGAGCGAATACGTGTGTTTCCCTGTGAAGGACTGGCGCCCCCTCCAGGGTGTATTCCCGCCTTGCGCCCAATGATTCCAGGTACACCGCGACCCTGAACCGGATAAGGGTTACAGACGATGAATGAATGAATGAATTTTGTCTTGTTCTTGTCTGTAATTGCATCATTTGATTTTTAGCTCTCGTCTAGCTTTCGTTACGGAAAATAGGTTATCAATTATTGTCGATTACCTCCTGCAGATCAGTCACATCAGGTTTAGTCAATTCAATTAATGTAAACACCACAGATCTTAAGTATAAAAAGACACAAATGGAAAATACAAACACACATTCATACGTTACGCTAAAAGATGCTATTCTGCTCACGTATACACACACACTTACACACTTGTATTCTTTCCCCATCTGTCACAGGACGTGCACAGTTGCCATGGCTGTGGATGGCAAGCAGTGAGTTAAGATTACAGAAAAGCAAATTAAGGGTGATATGATGCATGTCTGTCTGAAATGATATCACTATCACAAGTATTTCTTTCAGACCTAGATTAACGTCTCAGCCTCTGACGAGCCCTGCTCACAGACGAGACTCCGATTAACTGTGGAGTTCATTAATTGAATTGATTGTGTGCCTGTTATGATATTAAATTGTCACTGATTGCTCGTTTGTCTTGCAGGGTCAGCCAGTTGGTCAGTGCGACTTTAGCAGACGGCTCCTGTGCATAGAGAAAGAAATCATCTTCCCTCGTTCAGAGAAAATAAAGATGGGGCAGATCGACAAAACCAAGGAGCCCTTCAGTGTTAGGAACAAGCCATTCTTCGACATTAACGCAGCAAGGAAGGTAAGTCGTGCCCTACCTTTTCATTTTAAAACCTCGTCTGGATGCTTCTTGGCTTTTGGCTAAGATCAAGTGTAGTGTCTGTTCTTATCACTTTAATATCTGCTACATGTCCTACCTGGGGACCATGAATTAAATAGATTTTTGAAACAGAGATGGAATATCTGCCCACTCCACACACTTGGTATTGCAGTAATTCCGGGAATGGTACACCCTCCGGGGGCCAGCTATGGCCTACAGTTTAGAGAAGGGGATTTGGGACTGGAAGGTTCCAAGTTTGATCTCCCAACTGGAAGGACATTATGGGTGGGGGTGAGAAGGAACAGCACTGTCTCCTCCCTCAACATCCATTTCTGCTCTGGGTGTGGGCATGCTCACTGCCACTAGTGTACAATTTAGTAAAATGTCATTGTACATTACACAAAGACAATAAAAGCAGATTTATCGTGTTTATTTATATTCTTGGTAATTTTGTGGGTAAAAGGTTAGATGGGAGGTCAGGGGACGGTCAATCATAACTTGTTTGTTTTTTGTAAAATGCTTTTAAATATATTTAATATTTTATAGCATGTGCACTTGGCTTGTAACTTAACCACATACTCACATTTAGTAGGCTGAAAACTCTCCACAAGAGGGCGACATAAATGATTGAATGAATGGTTTAACTCACATAGTGCTTTATATTGTGTTGAAATCTCTTGACCATTTAACTGTAACAACTTTATACTTGCAGCTGCTCATTGCTCATTTACATGCACTGTATACTTTAATCTGTACACCTGCACACCTGACCTGGTCCAACTCAACGTACTGTGCATTCACTTCTAATTTAACTTTATTCTGCACTTTTCTTCTCCCTCAGCTCTGATTTTCAGTACTGTTATGTCTGTGAATGTGAATGTTTTTTTCTTTGTTCCATCCTTGCACTTAAAAAAAAAAAAAATCTATTTTCAATTTTTTACCACTGCAGAAGAGACGTAGCCTGACTTTGTTTTGTTGTAATCTACAACTCTGTATTGGTACAATGACAATAAAGCTGAATCTACAGAACAGGGGAGAAAAAAAAGAGTGTTGACTGGAGTGAGGAGGCAGATAAATATTGTGAAATAAGCTGAGAGTTAAAGCAGGACAATGAAAAGCAGAGATGAAAAGACTCTGGTTGTGTGTTCCATAGCTTGAGACCAGTGTCCAGTCTGAATTTTGAGACAGCCAGAGGATCGGCATCAGGGGACCTGTCGTTTGTGCAGGGCAGGTAGGCAGTGAACCTGATACGAGTGGATTATCTTGGACGAGATAAAGCTTTAGCAGTTGAATTTTGGAATGAAGAGGATGCAGAATTATGCTGCTTTGGATGTACCCCAGTCTCCCCCTGCACTGGAAACTGTTTTGTTTTGAATATCAAGCCAACATGCCAGTGCTTACTGGCAAATGATTTTTCAAATGATTTTTTAATGAACCTGGTGAGTGAGTTTGAAGTGCATCCAACTTTAAACAGATGTCATTAGTTTGCTTGCTGTTAATGTCACAACCGAATAAAATCCAAAATACAGTGATCGAAATACAAAGCTCCTGATTTGTATTCTAGGTGCGGTTAGTTGAAATTGATTGTTCCAGGGCTGTAATGGTATGCACAACAGAGCTGGTCCATGTTTAAGCCGCTCTGTCCACTGCAGTACTGCCCTTGAGCTGGGTACTTACGTTCACACAAGGGGACGTTCAGCCTTTGTCTCGCACACTGGCCTTGAAAAAGAGTTTGCTGCCCAGTGTTTCCTCTAGACCCAAGTTTGCTCTAGGGTCTCAACGGTTAATCAGAAAAAAAACAAATTAATTTCACTGATTACCATCAATTGTTGCTGTAATATGGTTCACCTCACCTTTACAAATTCGAATTTTCACTTCCATTACTGTACTCTTTTTAATAAGCATGTTTTTCCTCCGTGATGAGCACAGTTTAGAAAAACATCAGCTGTGTAATTGCACTGATTCGTCGTGGGCGTCTTGTTTTGCTTATTCCGTGGCATTTTCGTGTTTCCCTTTTGAACGAGAACTGAAATGGGAAGAAAGAGAAGGCTATGGTTCAAAGCCTGATTTTAATTAGCGAAATCAATCACCCTACTTTTGCGAGACCGATCTCTGGGCGCTCTCTAATTATCAAGGCTGAAGAGCCTTTGAGAAGCTGCACCTCTTGCACTGATGAAGTTTAAGCGGTGAGCGTCTGAATGTAAAAGCTTCTCAACCCCCTAAACTCCCCGGTGCCTTTTTAAAGCACCTCTCTGTTCAGCTCAGACCTGAATGTAGGCAGGTTGTATTGAGTTCTATGGCAAAGCGAGTGCATTACAGCAATGGTCATGGATTTGACTGTGGAAGCTCACCACTGCATGGTACCTACACTACTCTACTCTGATCTGGTATATTGGGGTTTCCATCAGGCATATTGGGGCACCTGGTACCTGGAGTTGTCTACGTTTTTTAGTACCGGCACGCTCATGTTTCCAGGCGAGTTAAACACGGATTAAACCGAGACGTGTAAACCTTGCAGAGAGCTGATTGGCCAAAGAGACTTATCTCTGTACACAACAAAATGCAGACATCTGTGGTCTTTTGAAGAGATTCAAACGCTCTATGGCTTGGTGGCTGACGAAAGAATCCAGCAAGAGGTGAACAGTGCAACAAGGGACACGCTATGAGTAAACAACACTCACCAAGTGCGCAAAAGCCAATATAGTGGAGTAGTGTTGGTACCATGCAGTGGAAAAGCAGCATTAGTGACTATTTTTTGTCCCTTTTGGATTGGATAAGTTTTTCAGTGGGACATCTGTAATAAAAATGTTACATGCTTCCCCTGTGACAAAACTTGCATATTCGAATTACAATAAAACAAACAGAGAATTACCAAATTATATCCCTTTGTCACTGGATCATGGGCGAGGGTCTAGTTAAAATCGAGTAAAGCACCTATTTTATCAAAACCTGGCAGCAGGAGACATAGATCTAAATGTGCATATCGGAATATAAAAGGAATAATACATACCTATATCTGCCATTATAATCATTCCTCATCAGCCCAACCTCCCGTTTCTCAATGATTATGATTTTTTCCTCCTGATAAAACTCTTCCAGGGCCCAAGTCCATAGAGTATATTTTCTGAAAATATTTTCTTGGATTATCTATAATGATGTGCACTCAGAGGCTGAATATGATGCACAGCAATGAACAAACTCCTGTTTTATTCAACACTATACAAGAAATGTCTGTTAAAATGCATAGAGTTCAGTGAAAAATAGTATGTAACTCAGTCTAATTTTCTTCGAGATTGAAATAAAATAGGGCTATAGTCACAGTCCGGCCTAGTTGGTACTGTTCTAGTCTCGGATTTGGGGGATGGTCAGAGACACAGTATTGTTATTGTAGTCAAGGTATTAATATTATTATTATTATTATTATTATTATTATTATTTTGGCGGCACGGTGGTGCAGCAGGTAGTGTCGCAGTCTGGCCTGGAGCCTGGAGGTTGAGGGTTCGATTCCCGCTCTGGGTGACTGTCTGTGAGGAGTTGGGGTGTTCTCCCTGTGTCTGCGTGGGTTTCCTCCGGGTGACTGTCTGTGAGGAGTGTGGTGTGTTCTCTCTGTGTCTGCGTGAGTTTCCTCCGGGTGACTGTCTGTGAGGAGTGTGGTGTGTTCTCTCTGTGTCTGCGTGGGTTTCCTCCGGGTGACTGTCTGTGAGGAGTGTGGTGTGTTCTCCCTGTGTCTGCGTGGGTTTCCTCCGGGTGACTGTCTGTGAGGAGTGTGGTGTGTTCTCCCTGTGTCTGTGTGGGTTTCCTCCGGGTGACTGTCTGTGAGGAGTGTGGTGTGTTCTCTCTGTGTCTGCGTGGGTTTCATCCGAGTGACTGTCTGTGAGGAGTGTGGTGTGTTCTCCCTGTGTCTGTGTGGGTTTCCTCCGGGTGACTGTCTGTGAGGAGTGTGGTGTGTTCTCTCTGCGTCTGCGTGGGTTTCATCCGAGTGACTGTCTGTGAGGAGTGTGGTGTGTTCTCTCTGTGTCTGCGTGGGTTTCCTCCGGGTGACTGTCTGTGAGGAGTGTGGTGTGTTCTCTCTGTGTCTGCGTGGGTTTCCTCCGAGTGCTCCGGTTTCCTCCCACAGTCCAAAAACACAGTTTGGTAGGTGGATTGGCGACTCAAAAGTGCAAGTGCGTGTGTGTGTCTGTGTTGCCCTGTGAAGGACTGGCGCCCCCTTCAGGGTGTATTCCCGCCTTGCGTTCAATGGTTCCAGGTAGGCTCTGGACCCACCGCAACCCGGAACTGGATAAGGGTTACAGACAATGAATGAATGAATTATTATTGTTTCACTCTAGATATGACTTTATTTAAATATTCAATTTATTTTTTCCACCCCACCCAACTCTGGACCTAATCTGGTAGTGTTTGCTGCACAACAACTCAAGTCTAAATGGCTCTGGACTACAGTCAATTTTCTGAATAAAGCAAAGACATGAATAAAGCATAGGCATGTGTTTCTCAATTTAAAAGTTCCATCAGATAAACACACACATAAATCTGAGGTCCACAGCTGTGTTTCCAAGGCTGTGATGTCAACACACAATATTCAAGAATGTCCAAGAGATAACCCGACTGTGCTTGGTGTCAAACTGCATTTCTTTCCATTTTGCTTCCTGCACTGTTCGGGTGTCCACTACAGTCCACTACTATTTCTGAAAATGTTTCTATCTATCAGACAATATGTGTGAGTCTTTTGAGACCCAGTCCTTATCTGTAATCTCTTTGTCACTGTATCTTCTTTTCTTCATCATAGTTTTTCCGGTTGCACAAGAGCAAGTCAGTTACCTCTAGTCCTATCTCGATGCCAAAGACTTCATTTTGGTTCTGTGTAAAGCCCTGGATCTGTCTTATTTTCAGGGTTTTCTATTTATGGAAAGAGACTTCTATTGATTGTTAAGCTACACCTGCTCATCCAATGTTTCCTGTGAAATCGGGGGTTTGGTAATGAGTTTTTCATGACAGTAACAGCTTCAGAAGCCTTCAGAGTAGACACTGGACATCATTCCACTACTGTAGCTCTTTGTAGTTCTACGGTTAGAGGCTGTAACCCACCTGTTGCTCTGCATACTTTGTTAGCACCCATTCCCATTTTTCTTCAGTAATCATGACCACAACAGAGGAGGTATTGTTTGCTGCGTCTGCTCCACTCATAGTATGACAAAGTATGCAGAGCCACCCGTGAATTGCCGTCTGTAAGTGTAGAACTGCAAAGTGCACCTGTATGGACAGTGGAGATGAGAATATCATAATCTTATGGCTGTGTATAATGGCTATATACTCAGACCTGGCATTTATATCAGCAGGCTCTCACTATAAAGACATGTTAGCCAAGGTTTAGGATTTTTTTCTTTACGAAAATCTATCGTAAAACATAGGAATGCATGTCGTTTTTCCAAGTTGTACCTAATAAAAAAGATGCACGGTCCCAGACAATGTTACAAAACACTCTGGAGTCGAATCACAGTGTTCAAGGACGACTGGCAATTAACCTGCCTCCACTTTGTGTCAGGCAGCTTTTCTTTCTTTTCATTCATCAGTGTTTTTCAGAACACAGCCTGGCATTTTCTACAGTCCACAGTAATTCCTCGGAACCGGAATGTCAGAATATGTGAAGCTGTTTTTTTAACAGATTAAGCCAGTCCAAGCCTTATCAGTAATATCATTGTTGTTGTATCTTGTGTTTTTTTTTGCCTGGTGTTTACATGAAAGCATCAGCTATCTCTGATCAATCTTGGGTCTTGTCTGTGGCCTTAAAGCCTCCTGAGGGGACTTCATGTGCCGCCCACAGAGCCAGAGTTGTTGGTCTTCCATCATGCAGCTGTTTAGGAGGTAAATCGCCCATCCTTGAACCATCCTAAGAAATATGTACAGTTTTGATTTATAAAATTTACACAGAATAAATCTGTTTGCGGTCCAAAGCTGCGTTACCCAAGCTGTGGAATTAGACTGCAATATTCAAGGACGCTGCACAATTAACTTGACTCTGCTTTGTGTCAGAAGGCCTTTCTATTCTTTCATTCCACCGATTTTCAGGGCGTAGCTTCGGTTAAATCACGTGTTTTTCAGAACAGATCTATCTGAGGAATTGTGGGAATCGTTTTCTCACACATACTGATCCGGGCCTGGATTTTATCAGTAATCTTTTTCTTCTTGTACCTAAGGTTACACTTACAACTGGCATTAACATGCATTTTCATGATCCTGTCACAAGTGGACAGCACTAATAACAATGACTACATTTAATATGTAATACATTTTGGAGCATCCCAATGGCAACTGTTTACACTGTGGCTTACAGTCTACTGTGCCTTCTCCACTTGGACATAGAAGGACGTGGTCGCCATGAACAGTGACGTGACAACCGGCGCTATGCGGCCTCCGTGTCAACTATGAACCAGCCTTTACTGTGTCAAGGCCCAGGCTCGTCTGTCCCTCAATGGCCAATTTTGACTCTTTGCAAGACTTTAAGTCCATTTTGCACCAGGCAAATGCTAATTGCTCAGTGGGTTTATGGGAGCACCCTCTTGATGGAGCATTTTCTTGTTTTTAATTCCTAGCAATTTTCTGTTTTCAAATCAGAAAGCAGTGATTGGATCCACTGTGTTGTAAGTCATTAACCTCTGTGTGCTTTCTGGAGATTCTTCAGCTTGAATCACCCATGGAAGTCATCAAGGTTAATCTGAATAACCTACTATTATTTGGTTCTAGCTAGAACAAACCACGTTCTAGAACCTACTTTAGTTGGTGGAAATGAATCTATTCAAAACTGTGTGCCAAGTGGAATAAAAAAAAAATCCACATCGGTGGACAAGGGCTATTTGTGGGTGAAGTATCTACAAAAACAAAGCATTTAGACCAGGACGTGGCATTGGCCGATACTCAAAATCAAATCACTTCTATTCGGATTGGTGGTAACAATCTGAACCTTAACAAATTGTTAACAGACCATTTTAGTTGAGTTTTCTCAGCTTGAGTCTTAAAGCAAAACATCATTTTGTTCGGCAAAATCTGACGGAATAAACATAATCATATGTAAAGTCCTAGACAAAGCTGCCATGGCCGCACAGTCAAATTGCAACATTCAAGGACACTAAGCAATTAACCTGACTCTGCTTTGTGTCAGGAAGCCTTTCTGTTCTTTCAATCCTGTGCTTTTCAGAACACAGCCAGGCATTTTCCAGAGTTCGCAGCTATTTCACAGAACTTGTCTCAGAGCTTCTTTTTTTTCCCCCTCACAAATACTGAGCCAGTGCTTATCATTCATCTCTTTGCTGGCTGGCGTGCCTTATTTTCCTCGTCTGCTGGTTGTACACGAACAAGTCGAAAACCTCTGGGTGACCTCTTTTCTCTGGTGCCCTGGAGGTTTCATGTCTGCTCTGTTGACCCCTGAGATCCTGGTTTGTTCTGGGGTCCATCACATGGCCGCTTAGGGGGTGATGTCACGGTAAGCCGACTTCGGTGACTGAAAGAGTCGCATTATTCTCCTCAGTGACCATCTGCCGAGCACACAGCCCTGCGTCTGTCAAAAAAAATGATATAATGGGAGCGAGGGAGGAATCTGGTTAGCTCGTTGAGATGGTCTTTGCGGAATATATTCCGGAAATTCCCTTCGTGTCCGGCTTCTATTCCACACTGCATCAAGGATCTGAAGGCTTATCTGTTGGGGTCATTTTTGTTCTTTTTTTTTTTTTTTTTTACAAAAGTGGGTCTCATTAGGCTCTGATTGTCTAAATCTGAGAGAGCTCCATATTTGTGTCCCTCTGTCAGAAAAAGCCTTCCTCCTTTCACTCTGAAAACAAGGCACTTGCTTGGATGATGGCCCTAATACGCCGCCTCAATAAAATCTGTTGTGTGTATTGCTTTTCCACATCCTCAATCATCTTAAAATGGCCGTCGATGGTGATGGACGTCTGGGATGGCCGCCTGGCAGCTAAAGAGAGCGAGATGAGTGTTTGGATTAGATTAACTTCAGCTGGAGCCTGTGTTAAGGGCCCATTAGCAGGCAGTGAACAGAAAGAGGCAAGAGGATTCGACAATGGAGAGCCTCGGGGTCAGATTTAAACAACAATGAGAACCGAGTAAACTTGGCCATCCAATTTCCCTGCCTTTAAATTGAGATGTTTGGAGTGGCACTGCCTGTTCAGTAGTGCGGCAAGGTCAATTAAGGCTCTTAGAGCACGCACAGGCGCACGTAGCTCGTAGCATTTACAGGTTGTTTGCACTGCTGCTTAGCATGCTGATAGCAGTAATGCATAAAGAACCAATTAGCAGCTATATTTAAAAGGGAATTTGAGCTTGATGTGTGAATGCTGGAGACTCACAGCTCACAGAAACACAGAGGAGAGTGTTACTACAGTGCAGGAACTATGAGATGTTAGCCACTGCTGTTTGTGATTGATTTGAGTCATGTGCTAAATCTTGTTCATTCTAATTAGGGTTTAATTTTAGCCTGAAATGTGAATTTCACACAGTCACAGTCACACTCACAAACACTCCTATGGACAGTCACACACACTCACCCAGTCACTCACACCTGTGGACGGCTAACACACACTCACCCGGTCACTCACACCTGTGGACGGTTTCACACACTCACCCGGTCACTCACACCTGTGGATGGTTACCACACACTCACCCGGTCACTCACACCTGTGGACGGTTTCACACACTCACCCGGTCACTCACACCTGTGGATGGTTACCACACACTCACCCGGTCACTCACACCTGTGGACAGATACCACACACTCACCCGGTCACTCACACCTGTGGACGGTTAACACACACTCACCCAGTCATTCACACCTGTGGACGGTTACCACACACTCACCCGGTCACTCACACCTGTGGACGGTTAACACACACTCACCCGGTCACTCACACCTGTGGACAGATACCACACACTCACCCGGTCACTCACACCTGTGGACGGTTTACACACACTCACCCCGTCACTCACACCTGTGGACAGATACCACACACTCACCCGGTCACTCACACCTGTGGACGGTTTACACACACTCACCCCGTCACTCACACCTGTGGACAGATACCACACACTCACCCGGTCACTCACACCTGTGGACGGTTTACACACACTCACCCCGTCACTCACACCTGTGGACAGATACCACACACTCACCCGGTCACTCACACCTGTGGACAGATACCACACACTCACCCGGTCACTCACACCTGTGGACGGTTACCACACACTCACCCGGTCACTCACACCTGTGGACGGTTACCACACACTCACCCGGTCACTCACACCTGTGGACGGTTAACACACACTCACCCGGTCACTCACACCTGTGGACGGTTAACACACACTCACCCGGTCACTCACACCTGTGGACGGTTAACACACACTCAGTCGGTCACTCACACCTGTGGACGGTTACCACACACTCACCCGGTCACTCACACCTGTGGACGGTTACCACACACTCACCCGGTCACTCACACCTGTGGACGGTTAACACACACTCACCCGGTCACTCACACCTGTGGACGGTTAACACACACTCACCCGGTCACTCACACCTGTGGACGGTTAACACACACTCAGTCGGTCACTCACACCTGTGGACGGTTTCGCACACTCAGCCGGTCACTCACACCTGTGGACGGTTTCGCACACTCAGCCGGTCACTCACACCTGTGGACGGTTCCCACACACTCACCCGGTCAATCACACCTGTGGACGGTTTACACACACTCACCCGGTCACTCACACCTGTGGACAGATACCACACACTCACCCGGTCACTCACACCTGTGGACGGTTACCACACACTCACCCGGTCACTCACACCTGTGGACGGTTAACACACACTCACCCGGTCACTCACACCTGTGGACGGTTTACACACACTCACCCGGTCACTCACACCTGTGGACAGATACCACACACTCACCCGGTCACTCACACCTGTGGACGGTTACCACACACTCACCCGGTCACTCACACCTGTGGACGGTTACCACACACTCACCCGGTCACTCACACCTGTGGACGGTTAACACACACTCACCCGGTCACTCACACCTGTGGACGGTTAACACACACTCACCCGGTCACTCACACCTGTGGACGGTTTCACACACTCACCCGGTCACTCACACCTGTGGACGGTTACCACACACTCACCCGGTCACTCACACCTGTGGACGGTTTCACACACTCACCCGGTCACTCACACCTGTGGACGGTTAACACACACTCACCCGGTCACTCACACCTGTGGACGGTTAACACACACTCAGCCGGTCACTCACACCTGTGGACGGTTTCGCACACTCAGCCGGCCACTCACACCTGTGGACGGTTAACACACACTCACCCGGTCACTCACACCTGTGGACGGTTAACACACACTCAGCCGGTCACTAACACCTGTGGACGGTTTCGCACACTCAGCCGGTCACTCACACCTGTGGACGGTTTCGCACACTCAGCCGGTCACTCACACCTGTGGACGGTTACCACACACTCACCCGGTCACTCACACCTGTGGACGGTTAACACACACTCACCCGGTCACTCACACCTGTGGACAGATACCACACACTCACCCGGTCACTCACACCTGTTTACAGATACCACACACTCACCCGGTCACTCACACCTGTGGACAGATACCACACACTCACCCGGTCACTAACACCTGTGGACGGTTACCACACACTCACCCGGTCACTCACACCTGTGGACGGTTACCACACACTCACCCGGTCACTCACACCTGTGGACGGTTAACACACACTCACCCGGTCACTCACCCGGTCACTCACACCTGTGGACGGATAACACACACTCACCCGGTCACTCACACCTGTGGACGGTTTCGCACACTCAGCCGGTCACTCACACCTGTGGACGGTTAACACACACTCAGCCGGTCACTCACACCTGTGGACGGTTAACACACACTCAGCCGGTCACTCACACCTGTGGACGGTTAACACACACTCAGCCCGTCACTCACACCTGTGGACGGTTTCACACACTCACCCGGTCACTCACACCTGTGGACGGTTAACACACACTCAGCCGGTCACTCACACCTGTGGACGGTTTCACACACTCACCCGGTCACTCACACCTGTGGACGGTTTCACACACTCACCCGGTCACTCACACCTGTGGACGGTTACCACACACTCACCCGGTCACTCACACCTGTGGACGGTTACCACACACTCACCCGGTCACTCACACCTGTGGACAGATACCACACACTCACCCGGTCACTCACACCTGTGGACAGATACCACACACTCACCCGGTCACTCACACCTGTGGACAGATACCACACACTCACCCGGTCACTCACACCTGTGGACAGATACCACACACTCACCCGGTCACTCACACCTGTGGACGGTTACCACACACTCACCCGGTCAATCACACCTGTGGACGGTTACCACACACTCACCCGGTCACTAACACCTGTGGACGGTTACCACACACTCACCCGGTCACTCACACCTGTGGACGGTTACCACACACTCACCCGGTCACTCACACCTGTGGACGGTTAACACACACTCACCCGGTCACTCACACCTGTGGACGGTTAACACACACTCACCCGGTCACTCACACCTGTGGACGGTTAACACACACTCACCCGGTCACTCACACCTGTGGACGGTTTCGCACACTCACCCGGTCACTCACACCTGTGGACAGTTAACACACACTCAGCCGGTCACTCACACCTGTGGACGGTTAACACACACTCAGCCGGTCACTCACACCTGTGGACGGTTAACACACACTCAGCCGGTCACTCACACCTGTGGACGGTTAACACACACTCAGCCGGTCACTCACACCTGTGGACGGTTAACACACACTCACCCGGTCACTCACACCTGTGGACGGTTAACACACACTCACCCGGTCACTCACACCTGTGGACGGTTTCGCACACTCACCCGGTCACTCACACCTGTGGACAGTTAACACACACTCAGCCGGTCACTCACACCTGTGGACGGTTAACACACACTCAGCCGGTCACTCACACCTGTGGACGGTTTCGCACACTCAGCCGGTCACTCACACCTGTGGACGGTTTCGCACACTCAGCCGGTCACTCACACCTGTGGACGGTTACCACACACTCACCCGGTCAATCACACCTGTGGACGGTTACCACACACTCACCCGGTCACTCACACCTGTGGACAGATACCACACACTCACCCGGTCACTCACACCTGTGGACGGTTTACACACACTCACCCGGTCACTCACACCTGTGGACGGTTTCACACACTCACCCGGTCACTCACACCTGTGGACGGTTACCACACACTCACCCGGTCACTCACACCTGTGGACGGTTACCACACACTCACCCGGTCACTCACACCTGTGGACGGTTTCACACACTCACCCGGTCACTCACACCTGTGGACGGTTAACACACACTCACCCGGTCACTCACACCTGTGGACGGTTAACACACACTCAGCCGGTCACTCACACCTGTGGACGGTTTCGCACACTCAGCCGGTCACTCACACCTGTGGACGGTTAACACACACTCACCCGGTCACTCACACCTGTGGACGGTTAACACACACTCACCCGGTCACTCACACCTGTGGACGGTTTCACACACTCACCCGGTCACTCACACCTGTGGACGGTTACCACACACTCACCCGGTCACTCACACCTGTGGACGGTTACCACACACTCACCCGGTCACTCACACCTGTGGACGGTTTCACACACTCACCCGGTCACTCACACCTGTGGACGGTTAACACACACTCACCCGGTCACTCACACCTGTGGACGGTTAACACACACTCAGCCGGTCACTCACACCTGTGGACGGTTTCGCACACTCAGCCGGTCACTCACACCTGTGGACGGTTAACACACACTCACCCGGTCACTCACACCTGTGGACGGTTAACACACACTCAGCCGGTCACTCACACCTGTGGACGGTTTCGCACACTCAGCCGGTCACTCACACCTGTGGACGGTTACCACACACTCACCCGGTCACTCACACCTGTGGACGGTTAACACACACTCACCCGGTCACTCACACCTGTGGACGGTTAACACACACTCACCCGGTCACTCACACCTGTGGACAGATACCACACACTCACCCGGTCACTCACACCTGTTTACAGATACCACACACTCACCCGGTCACTCACACCTGTGGACAGATACCACACACTCACCCGGTCACTAACACCTGTGGACGGTTACCACACACTCACCCGGTCACTCACACCTGTGGACGGTTACCACACACTCACCCGGTCACTCACACCTGTGGACGGTTAACACACACTCACCCGGTCACTCACACCTGTGGACGGTTAACACACACTCACCCGGTCACTCACACCTGTGGACGGTTTCGCACACTCACCCGGTCACTCACACCTGTGGACGGTTAACACACACTCAGCCGGTCACTCACACCTGTGGACGGTTAACACACACTCAGCCGGTCACTCACACCTGTGGACGGTTAACACACACTCAGCCGGTCACTCACACCTGTGGACGGTTAACACACACTCAGCCCGTCACTCACACCTGTGGACGGTTTCGCACACTCAGCCGGTCACTCACACCTGTGGACGGTTTCGCACACTCAGCCGGTCACTCACACCTGTGGACGGTTACCACACACTCACCCGGTCAATCACACCTGTGGACGGTTACCACACACTCACCCGGTCACTCACACCTGTGGACAGATACCACACACTCACCCGGTCACTCACACCTGTGGACGGTTTACACACACTTACCCGGTCACTCACACCTGTGGACAGATACCACACACTCACCCGGTCACTCACACCTGTGGACGGTTACCACACACTCACCCGGTCACTCACACCTGTGGACGGTTAACACACACTCACCCGGTCACTCACACCTGTGGACGGTTAACACACACTCACCCGGTCACTCACACCTGTGGACGGTTACCACACACTCACCCGGTCACTCACACCTGTGGACGGTTACCACACACTCACCCGGTCACTCACACCTGTGGACGGATACCACACACTCACCCGGTCACTCACACCTGTGGATGGTTTCACAGGTCGTGTGTATCTTGATGCTAATATCTGCTCACAACACGAGTAAATGAAGGACATGAAGGTAAGATGCCTGCCTAGAGCCCTGCAGATACTTGAGAAACGGCGTCCTGTCCAGTCTTGTCTGAACCCCAAGAACCTAATTGGGTCCTGTTGAGTTGTAAAACTTACATTCTACAAGTGCTAACCAATTTTACTGCACAACAGCACTCGGAAATGGACTTTTAGAGCATTTGCTTCTTCTCTACATCCATGATTGAGATCTAATTTATCTTTCCTGTCTCATAAATTAATTTGTTAAATTTTCTTTAACCAGTGTTGTTATTGTGGCCCTAATGGCATCATGATGATATCGCCATGTTTTGCTCCAGCTGGCCTCTGCTTTGTGATTTCAGCAGCTAATGAGGTTTGACTCCTGTTTGCTAAATTGATCTATTTTTAATTAAGTGATCTGCAGGTATCTCTGTTCCCCTACAGTCCAATATCCAGCTCTTGCAATGATTAGGCCAGAAATTAGGCTGGTAAACCTGGCTTAATTAGGCCTTTAGATTATTCTGATTAGTTGAGTCTTTCTTCTTGATTTCTGTAGTCTGTGGTGAATCTGTCGCAAAAATACCTCAGAGGAGAAAATGTGTGTGTGAGTGTGTGTGAACATGTGCATTCACTCATATGTGTGTTTATAAGTAGCCCGATGGTATCAGCTCATATCAAAAAATGGATCGCTTTAAGGATGAAATTGAATTTTCTGAGACAAACGATTGCAAACTTTCATAGCTTTATTACATTTTTTTCCCAGTCCCTCTCAGTACATATTGAACTTGAAGCCGGTGCTGGAGGATTGGAGGGGTTATCTGATGTATTGGCTGCAGTTTTGCTGAGAGAATCGAGGTGTAAGACGATGGTCTAATGCTTCTGTGAAATGAGCTACCTGCTCATTGGAGCATAAGCCTTACCTACCTCAGTACTCACCGATCGCTGGCTCTCATTTGTTTTCTGAGCCACACAGAGCAGTCCAACCTTCTCTGCTTCTCCACTGACAGCAAGACCTGGCCTTTTCTAATTGGCTCACTGTTTTCACCCGCTTTTATCCAGATCGGTTGATAAGGTCTAAACTGCTGGTAACTACCCCGTGCCGATGGGCACCCCCCCCATTGGGAGTTGAAGTACTGGGGCTTATTAGAAGGTCCCCATCAAAGAAGTGCCCATCTTTGCTGTCCTCTTTTTGGAATTTTGACCTTCACTTTACCAAGTTGTCTTCTAAGCATGAGGGCAACACACAAGGCAAGATTTGGTCTGGTGAATAGTGGTGTAGAAATCCATTGTAGTTGCATTGATTCCTAATGCACAGTTTGTAAGACTTCAGATATGTATTTTAATGAAGTCAAAGGAAAGTTTATATTTCCAAAATATTGTATGAATTAGACAAACATGGATCAAGTTGAGGAGAGATTACAGAGTGTCATGACTGGACAGAAGGCAGACACTTGCGGTAAACAGTAAAAAGAGTTTATTAATCACAATCCAAAAGGGGAAAACCAAAACAAGCATGGGTTGAATACCGGGAACAAACAGTACCTTAGAAATGATCCAAAAGAGTAGTCAAAAAACAGGTCCACGAACCGGAGAGTAATAACAAATCATGGCAATACTTGGCATGGACTAGTAAGTGAGTGAGGCTTGTATAATCAGATAAACAGGTATGCATGATCATATGACTGTCCGATGCATTCTGGGATCTGGAGTTCTGAGAGACATGCGTGACATAGAGATAATTCAGACCTATCGTCTTATATGAGAACTTCTCTATTCTACACAATAGAGACTGCAGAGGAATATTTGAGATTCAACCCTAGTGTTGTGGAGTTGTAGTTGCTGATCTATGCAGACACAGCAACACAAATATTAATGCACTTTTGCAGGCTTATTTTTAACCACTTCCTCTCATTTTCAGGTGTCACCTTGCCCCTTGGAACTGGGGTACAAGGTGTAGTAGCTAAAATCTTCCCTTACAAATGGGACAGCCTTTCAAGAGCCTGGGACGTCAAGTACATGCAGCTCTGCCAGTCCGCAGTGATGCAACTTCACTACTGGGCTTCAATTATTTGCTTCAAAAGCATTCGACAATCATATATTATCACCCACTCCTAACTCTGCTGTGATATGGAGCTGAATTCAACCTGACATTTGAAAATACTGACATTTGTGGGATTCTTTAGTCACAATGTCTTGCCAGTAATTCTCAAGGCATTCATAACCCTCTGTTTTAAGAGACGTGTCGCCCTAGTCCTTCACCCTACCCCTCTATCCCAACAAAAATTGACACACGCTACCCCTAGACAAAAATGAAGGGATAGGGCTAAGTGGTAGGTGCAAGGTGTGAAATGGGATTCAGATTCACTGTTTAAGCAATACAATACACGGGAGTAAATACAGAATGTAGACATCTCTTAATATTTAAATGTCATGAAACCTTCTACATGCAGAGTTATCTATGGCAGCACATGTTGTACCCTGTTTGTTTAGTCGTATTAAGGGCAGCCATATTAGAGTGTTAATAATTTATGAGCTCTGTCCTTGAAACTTGGCTCACGGTAGCCCAGACCTCCTCTCTGTGGAAGCCATTTAGGCATTTTAATTTCCACTAATTGCAAATATTGTGTTGTTGATAAGGCCTCCCCATTCCTCCATCATCAGTATTTCATTTACTCCAAACCAGAGAGGCGTGTAATACCTCATTACATTACCCTCAAATGTCATACACATTCAGCTCTTTAGCTGCTGCCTTTTCTGTCCTCACGTTAGGGGCAATGAAACTTAATTGACTCTCTGGCTCAAGTTTGAAACTGTAATGGTCTTCTGATAAAGTTTGGAACTGTTTAGTCGATATGATGCCTGTGCTAGGAGTGTCTTCCTTCAGCCATTTGATCTGTTTACATGCTTATTACTTGAACTGAAAGACATCGATAGGTATTGATCTGGGCACACATTAAGCCTACCCTTGAATTAAACTGCAGGTTTAGTTGGACCCTCTACTGGCAGTTCCACTTAGGGTTTGGAAAACGAGTTGATGTAGAGCATTTTGTTCCACTAATGGTTCTGACGAGCATTTTTTAACATCAAAACAAAGTATGCAGAACAAAACATTTGTTCAGCCGTAATGTATTGGATGTGCAAGTAAGTTGTAAATAGTTTTGAGTAACACATAATTGTAATTTAGGATTCAAACATTCCCCTTTTCTTCTGTCATTTTAAGGTAAGTGTTGTGTAGTATTAAATATAAAAATAAAACATAAACTAAAAATGTTTAAAGTTTTAATACGCTAGGTTCAGATATGCTAACACTGAAATCAATCTTCTTTCATTCATTCATTATCTGTAACCCTTATCCAGTTCAGGTTCGCGGTGGATCCAGAGCCTACCTGGAATCATTGGGCGCAATGATGGAAGGAAACCCACGCAGACACAGGGAGAACACACCACACTCCTCACAGACAGTCACCCAGAGGAAACCCACACAGACACAGGGAGAACACACCATACTCCTCACAGACAGTCACCCGGAGGAAACCCACGCAGACACAGAGAGAACACACCGAGAACACACCGCTCCGGCAATCGAACCCACAACCTCCAGGTCCACCTACCTGCTGTGCCACCCGAAATCAATCTTTAAATTGTCTAAACCAAAATGTACACGTACATATCTATGCACATGTTTTTGCAGAGCTTTTTCCTTGATGGAATTCATAACAAATGCAGTGATGAATAAATTCTTCTCACTTGCCGTTTTCAAATGTAATTCAAATTGTTAACACTATGCTGCAGTTACCATTAAATGAGAAAAGAGAGGGAGATTATTTGAGTTTGGAATTGCTATTATACATTACCCAATAAATACTTTAAAACTGCATTCATACTCCATGTTTAAAACGATTTTAAACATGGAGTATGAATGCAGAAGCTAACGTAATCAGCAACTGATGTTGTATCACTTGTTTACTTCTTCTCCTGTGGACTTTTAGTTGAGCATCACCAAAGATTCTTCAAATAGATTATACAATGTCTAATGACACAGTAAAACTCAAACCACCAGCTTTGCCTTACCCTGTAACCATCCTGAGAGCGGACCATATCCAAGAAGGCTTTACATGTTTGGGTGGCATTTCTGTTTGTTCATTTGCCAGGCTTCCTTCCGTGTCAGGTTGACTGCAAAAGCTGAACCAGGTCAGTCTGGCAATGCTTTCAGTTTTTTGATCCCCTGCAACTTGTGTTGATGACATGTGGGGATTACCGTGCTCCCTCAAGTCTTTGCTCCGTGACCCTTTTGGTATGAATCACTGAGCAGGTCTTCTCTCCCGCTGCGGAGTTTGGCAGGAACCGTTCCTGTCGAAGGCAGGGCAAAGCCGCACCAGTCGAAAATAATCAGCCTAATAAATACCAGCGGCTAAAGTGCTTTCAGAGGCCTGGGATGCCGGGGAGCTCGGTATTGACATTAAGCTTGTGCAAACGAAAACTAATGCTTGTATCTGCTCTGCGACTGGAAGTCAATTCACCTCATTTGTTCAGTGGCAGGGAACTGCCAAGCTGGAGATACAGGACTGGTCGGCATCAGTAAGAACAACGAGATTAGGGATAATGGTGCTTTTCTGGTGGGTACAGATATGTCCATTCAGTGAAGAATTTCCGTTTTGCTGACAGACCTTTGACCATTTGATGAAAGCTGCCAGAGTGCATGCAGGAAATGCATATCAGATTCAAATGACAAAGCATGTGCTGTTCTCTCAGACTTTAGTGGCTCGGTTAATATGCTGTAAGTAAAATAGAAATCATTATACATTTTTTTAGAAACATGCCATTGATCCCCATTGAGTTTTGTCCCGAGTTGTGAGTATGTCACTGGGTGAGTGTGTGATGCCCTGTGATGGACTGGCACAATCTGTCCAGTGTGTTCTTGCTTTGCGCCCAATGACTCCAATATGCTGTGGGTTCACAGAAAATGAATAAATAAGTGAATGAATGAATGAATGAAAAGTGTATTCATATCCAGTAACTCATAGGTGAAAATGATCTTTACTCTAATAAGAACTGCTCATTTTTCCGCTGACCTCACATTATACTTCATTAAAACAACTCTTAAAATGCTCCTAACATTACATTATACATTACCCTCCACTCATACTACTCTCTGTTTATATACTACTCTCTTTATATACTACTCTCTGTTTATACACTACTCTCTTTATATACTACTCTCTGTTTATACACTGCTCTTTATTTGTTTAGTTGTTTAGTCAGTGGTGGATGAGTTCCAGCTTTAGTCATGGTTCCTTTCAAGGTTCCTTTTTTCTGCCACTTTTGTCTCAGCTTCACAATTCTGTTATTCTCTATTAATAAAAATACATTGAATTGAATATTTGTTATAGGAGGTGTCTAGTCGGCGGTTGGTAAAGTTATTGAACCACGTTAGAAGCTACAATCCAATCTTGTAAAACAGTCGACTGCATGAACAAATCATCGCCATGGTAGAATGTCCTGAGCCAGTATTAGCTGTCGGAATGACATACTGTCTCCAGCAGACTAATGGACTGAGAACGAATCATATGACAATAGTAGAGGCTGATTACTATATTCTATCCATCACTGAAACATCTCAGAATGCAAATTTGAAAAGAGGACTAGCACTGTTTGTAAATTGAGTTTCTAAATTAGGAATTGTGAAAGGATGAGCCCTCGTTGTTAACCCAGAGTCTTGACATTGGACTAAAAGTACTGTTAAACCATGAGGTTTTTAAATACTGAATCTGACAGTCCTAAAAGTTTAATGTTCTGTCATCCTCTGTGGGTGAAATGTTAATTGAAGGCTTCTAAATCTCCAGTGCAAATTAAATTTAATCCGCCACCAGACTCTCTTTTTTCAGCAGAGATGAGGCTTGCATACAGAATCTTCCATTAATTGTGCCTCGGGTAAGACCATGTCTGCAGCCTCCTTGCTCCTAACGTTTTATTCCATTCTCACAAACAGTTTAGAATCATGAATGGGAGCTCATTCATAAAGTCTCATTAAATCTCGCCACTCTTAGCTGAGAGCCTCAGGTTCAGTAATGACAGCAGAAATGTTGGTCTTGTTCAACTGGGGTGGCTTCAGGATGAGCCCAGTTCATGACCAGACTCTTCAATGTTGCGAGGTATGTTTGGGGGGGGGGGAAAAAATGTCCGTTCCTCTGGGCTTGGGGAGTGTTGAATTAGGCATGAACAACGCTTCTAGCATCAGGACCGCTGACTGGAATATCAATCCTCTGCCCTCTCTCTCTGTCTCCCTCTGCTTTTTAACGATTGCACCTGAAGGTTTGAGATCAATGGGAGTTCATTTCTGAGAGAGGAAGTGATGGGAATATTGGCAGTCATCGTGAAAGGGAGGTAGGCCTTTCGTTCCCCGACAGGTGGGATGTACATAAGTATGAAATGAGGTTCTGATGGTGCCTTAATCTGTAAAGTGCAGAGGGAGGTTTGCAGAAACATTCAGCTGAAGACCGTGCAGTTTAGCAGCTCTCTTGCCACGCCATCTGTCCCATTATGACCTAAAATGCCTCTTTTCCTCTGCACGGTACCTATTCAACTCCATTCAGTTCTACTCAGCCATTTTGATTTTGCATTATGCAAATTTGTTCCTTGTACCTGGAACCAGGTGCTTTTTTGGTACCTGTTCACGTGTGGTTCCAAGTGAGCTGAGTAGAGACTAAACTATGACGTATAAACCTTGCAGAGTGCAGTAGAGTTTATATTTATTTTTATCCATCTCACAACGGCAGTGTGAAATTTACACCGTGGTCTTTTGAAGAGGCAAAACATTCCTTTGATCGGTGGCCGACAGAAGACTTCAATGAGAGCTGGACAGTGCAACAAGCTGTAAACACACAATGAATAAACATTACCTCCACGGTCGTTGTGGTTTCCAAAGCCCACCGTTTCCGTGAGAGGTGGTGGTTTGCGACATCACCACGTTTCAGCAAGAGTGGATCGCTGTGCTGATTTTTCAAGGCACATGTGCTCTTTCCTTTTCACTCAGCTGATTGTTTCTGCAGCTGTGGCTGCTGCAAATCTTAGATCCACACCGTGGCTGGCTTGTTCTCTTCGTTCTGTCTCTGGTGACATTTGTGAAGTCACTGTTGCATCAGGGTTCGGCCATCTAAGATCAACCCCTTTAGGCTTTATCTGGAAGAACTACCCTGCACGGTAATGGCTTTCCCAAACCTATCAGGCAGCCAGCTCTCTCTCTGGACTTTGCTTGGTTGTTTAGGGAACTGAAGTGTTTCCTCAAGCTGCCAGAGGGATGAGCCCATGCTGGTTGTGTGAGTCTTTGGGGAGGTGCTAGTGTTACTGGTCTTGGGATTTTTCCACCTCAAGGCTTGTATGCTCCACTAGCTAGAGGCTTTCATGGTAAAGGCCCCAGCGGTATGTCAAATTATGATGTCCACCTTGGGTTTTAAAGTAGCTCTGTTTTAACGATATACAAGTGGCTCAGAGTGCTATACTTGGTTCTCTCTCTAATTACCAACCAGCATTGTTTAAAGCAGTTGTTCACTTGTCACTATGTAGATAAAAACATATTTATCTAAAGGATATGCCATGGAATAAGCAGTTAACCACGTCCCATTGAACGTATAACATAGTGATTCAAAATAAGCTGTCTTCTACTTCATGGACAAACTGTAAATACATGGGATAAATGGAGTCGTTCTGATTAACATAGATGGCAGGTACTTTGGAACTTTGTCCCACCTTCCTGTCTGAGTCTCTATTTATTATGTGAGAGCACAAAGACAAGGTTAAACCAACACAATAAGCGTGGATAAATAAGAGCGCCATGTGGAGAAGAAAAAAGAAGACAACTGAGAGAAAACGGCTAAAACCCAGAGATTCCGCTCCAAGCTACTGGGCTCACATGCTGAAATGAGCTGTGGCTTGTTCTCACTTAAAACAACAGGTGCTGGAACCAGTAATTCTCACCAGGAGATAAGAGGACAGGGGGTGAACGCTGCTGTGTTCTTTGATCCTTATATTATTTTGACCCAAGCAGGTCACAGACTGTTCATGAAGACCTTAGAAAGTTGTTGACTTGTGGAAAAGGGGTAGAATATGTCCCTGGTTTAAAACAAACAAACAAAAAATAATTAAACAAAGACTTATTCATCAATGCCTGACTCACATTAATTACCCAGTCCTTGAAAAGTTAATCATCTCAATTTGGTTCAGGCTTGTTTCAAAAAGTACAAGTTGAGCTTTCAGGCTATGACTTATCGGCTTCTCTTAGAAACTATTCATGCCAGTGCATTTAACAGCTGTGCCATCCAGCTCACCCTGAGTGAGCAAAGCCAATTATGCTTTCCCATGGGCTCCCAGCTCGATATTGACTGTAGCCTTGCCCAGGATCGAACTTAGGATCTTAGAGCAGAGCTCTGTCTGGTGCGCCACTCAGAAGTTCTGTAGACATTAAACATTCCCAACTTCACTTCTGAATTGTTTAAGCAAGTGTTAAATAATAAGCACGTTTTTGATTGACAATTAGTCACATGTTCTGACCTGTTTTTTTATGTTTCCCCAGTAGTTGTTCTTGTTGTGTGTGCCTGCACGTCATCTTGACGGACTGATTGGGGCTTGGGAATGCTGAGGGAACAGTTATTAAGTTGTCGCTTGTGTTGGAGACATTTTTGATAGATTCCTCCAGACCCAACCTAGCGTATTTGTTCCTATGTAAGAGGGCTTGTCATCTCTGAAGTTCAATTAATGAGCTGTTTGTTTGGGGTGCATTATTTACTTACCATCCTGTCAGCCTTTCAGCACTTTGGGTGTGTGTGTGTGTGTAGGTGTGTGTGGGGCGGTGATGAGTTTTCAAGACTACCAAATGAACTCTTGATTGTTTGAGTGGTGTTTGGGAAGCGTTCTCTGGTGGATTTCAGAAATGAAACACTGTTGTGTACAGGACAAATAAAGCTATATTGAATCGAACAGAGTGTTTCCGAGTTCCGTAGGCAATCTCTCGTCTTGTCCTTCTCGGTGCATTCTGTATGCATTCCACATTGCTCGGAATTGCAGCCTTTTTAAATGTAGCTCTCTGTGTGAAATGTAATAGTTCCTTGGTAAAAGCGCGCACTGTTGGATGGATGAAGTGTGACTGGAATATTACATGAAATTCATTTTGAAAGCATGAGGCGGACACCATTTTTAAAGCATTCAGATATTGGAGGTTGTAATTTCCCCCCCCCCTGTTTGTACTCTTCTATTGTCTTCCTCTCTTCGCTTGATCACTGTCACATTCAAAGTAACATCGTAGGCTCACAGAAAGAAAAGCATTCATCCTTGCCTTGCCAAATGAGAGAAAAGTGAGAGATTGGCATTGATGTGTCTCCTCTTTTATGGAACGTATCCCAACCTTGATGGAGTTCCTAAATGCGGTTTCGTAGCCTGCAGTGTAGCGCCTGCCAGGGACGCTCCATCACCGCTGTAATGAGTTTAAAAGCAACTCGTCTGAGAAGGAATCTGCATAGTGCCATTCATTCACACACTCACTCACTCACTCACTCACTCAGGGTGAGTCTCATTTCACTCCACGCCTCTCCTTTTTGCCCAGGGACAGTGTGTCACAACTCTTGTTGGGATAGAGGTGTAGGGTGTAGGGCTTGATTCACCGACTACACAAGTGATCAAGAAACCCGTAAATGTCAGTACTGTCTCATTTAAAACTTTTGATAATCATCGAATTACCTTAATGTAGTTTCAAAATATTATGAGCTTTTAGTTCGTAACAAGTATAAAATAGGGGCGGCACGGTGGCGCAGGAGGTAGGTGTCGCAGTCACACAGCTCCAGGGACCTGGAGGTTGTGGGTTCGATTCCTGCTCCGGGTGACTGTCTGTGAGGAGTTGGTGTGTTCTCCCTGTGTCCATGTGGGTTTCCTCCAGGTGACTGCCTGTGAGGAGTTTGGTGTGCTCTCCCTGTGTCCACGTGGGTCCTCCGGGTGCTCCGGTTTCCTCCCAGTCCGTTGGTAGGTGGATTGGCAACTCAAAATTGTCCGTAGGGGTGAGTGAATGTGTGTGTGTTACCCTGTGAAGGACTGGTGCCCCCTCCAGGGTGTATTCCCACCTTGCGCCCAATGATTCCAGGTAGGCTCTGGACCCACCGCGACCCTGAACTGGATAAGGGTTACAGATAATGAATGTATGAACAAGCATACAATATTAGCAGTACTACTAGTAGTAGATGTTTCAGTAGTTAGCTACTACGTTTCCAGTTCCTGCTTAAAAAGTGAAGCAACATTTAAAGTGGAAATGGAGGTTTAGAAAAACTTAGGAGTGGGTGATGATATATATTTGTCGAATGTTTGTGAAGGCATATGATGCCCTAAGTTTAACTAAAGACCAGCAGTGCAATACCACTACTGTAACCAGTTGTAACTCAGTTCCAAGAGGCAAGATAACACTCGAATACAAAGAGTAAGAAGTGGGACTCACCCTGGGTGTAATGAACCTCGCCCACAGATCTAAGCTGGGAGACTGGACCGATTCGTAAAGGCCAACATTAAATCAGCGCTGACTTTTTCCACTGGGCGTTGTGACATTTGAGCAGAGTGCAGTCTTCAACTCGAAGCTGTAAACGGTGTTCTTGAGTCAGTGATAGCGCTAATACCCGAGAAGTGGATTTAACCTTTGTGAGCTGGAAATAGTGTTGCTAAAGTCTTGAAATGGGCAAGTAGTGATTTTTACGTGTGTCACGTACTGAAAAAAAGTGTCTGGTGTCTGGTGTGGGTATTGCTATTCTGCTTCACTCTGAAAATGTCAGAAGTATTAAAAATGTTATCCACACTAGCCCAGACCTTTTTTTTTAATGTATAATTTCCTATGGTTTTATTACAGCTCATCAGTCTTAGCGGGAGGTTCAGGGAGTCATTTGTCTCTTATCTTGCGGTAGAACAGCATCTCTGTGGAAAGCTTCATGCCATCATTAATCAACCTTACGGGTTAGATCCTTTTCTCCACTCTTTTTTTAACAACTGCACTTTGATCCGTGGTTGTTTCGCATTTACTTACTCTTGCGTAAGCTTGAAGTGTCTGCACTTTGTCAGAGTCACCTGTAAAGTAAGTAATATTTGTGACTAATGAAAAGTAACTCTTGTAGTGGAGTCTTGTAGCTGAGCAGTACTTGAGAAGACACATGAACACTGTTCAAAGCGTCGTGGCCAAACCGCTTTCATCTTCAACAACACTGGGAGTGATCCTTGCTCAGCATCCAAGCCAGATCACATCATGGCAGCCTTTCTAGCCACTGCCTCTTCTCCTAGTCTTTGAATGGCAGCTTATTGTTATTATTATTTTGGTTCTGTCTTCTGAGGAGCCACCAACAGGGGCTCTTTTGTTCCAGAGTAAATCGTGTCTGTCTGAGGAAGGGTCTTGCATACTGATGAAAGTGATGAGCTGAGGGGTGATCATGGCCTGTGAAGTGTGTGGTAGGTGATTGTTATCATCGCGCTTGCTGGGAATGTTTTCTCTGTAATGATATGATACTAATTTACAGCTTTGTTATTTAATACATGCAAAACTAGACCTTTCGATCTGAGGGTAACCGTCAAGATTTGGGAAAGCTTAAATTCATCATGCCCTTTACTGAAGTACTTATTTGCTGTGGCAGATAAAGATATCATAATTATACTTTTTTCTTTGACAACCCAGACACCAAGGCGAAAATACTGAGAAATGTTTGATATACCGTGGGGGCCACCAAATGGTGGATTAGGTCTGGTCTTGGGCAGATGATTCTTTTGGGATCTGAGAAGAAATAATGTTGTTTATGGAACATTTTATTTTGTTTTCAGAAAGTCATTGCGATAGACATTGTGCACAGATCGTCTTGTTATTAAGGCCATGCCTTCACTAAATTAAGCCAATTTGTTGACGCTGTGTCACCTGTTCACTAGACAGAGTACATGAGAATGAGGGCAGAATGGCTTCGTCCAAAGTTAAGAAAGCTGAGGCGGAAAACTAAACTAAAGTTGAGCAGACAGATGGCTGCAGCTGGTTCTAAAACAGTATGTTTTACATGTTCCAGAAACTTGGCATGATTAGACCATCTCATTTTAGTTGTACTCCCCTGTTATAAGCCATTGATAAGCTATTAAACTATATATGCTTATTTGTATTATGCTTATCTTATTATCATCTTATTATTATTATTATTATTATTATCATATCATGCATACACTTCTAAAACACTAGACTACCAGATCGGACCTCACAGTGGCACTACAAGTAAGTTCAGGAGCTTATGTTCAGGCTAGATTTGTGATATATTGGATTGGGTTCATTATTTTTCCTTCAGTGTACAACCCAGCGTTGTCTGATAATATCGGGTCAGTGACAGTACCCGTTTTTGATTATGGTATGTCTTCGCAATGGAAGGAATTTATTTGGCAATAAATCGTTCTTAAGCCATGTGGTCGTTGATAAATGAAACACTGTGTTGACAAATTAGACCCAGTGGCATTTTGCATTAGATTCCGCTGAAAATGTTGTGCAGGAATTTGCTATCAAGCAGAAATGATTGTATTATGCAGGCATTACAAAATGGATGGTTGCACAATCTTCTTGTGAACAGCCCTTTCAATCTCAATCTAAAAGTGCTGAACATGGCTGAGGTCCGGAGGCTGTGCAGGGCACCGATGCATTGTAAACTTGCTGTCATGTTCCTAGAACCACAGTGCGTTATCATGCTGGGAGCATCCAGCAAAGTGTGGATGAACAGTAGTCATGAAAGAACAAACTGAAATTGTGTTGCATAACCTCTAACAGATGCATTTGTTTTAGAAGTTGTGTGGCATTCTGTTACCGGTCCAAATGGACAAGGGTACAGATAGTTCTCAGGCCTCTAGAGAGCTGTTTTTACTGTTCTGAAGTCTGCAAAAGTTTTGACCACGAGCTAAATTAGTTTTGGCTAATACCAAGCGTTTCTCAATGAGCAAAACCGAGTCAGACAGGTGTGTTCTGTTTATATTGGAAGCAACCCAGCCAGGATCATCACTTCTCTCAGCTTTTTTAGTGACTGAGAATTTGAAATGGACTTTTCAGCAACTTTGACTCTACAGTGACATTTTCACTGACTCACCAGCCGCAGTGTTTACAGTCTGCCGTTCTGGTCCAGTCTGAAATTACATGCCTCTGAGGAAGAGAACTTTCCGAGAAGGGCAAAGGCCTCTTTCAGCAAACGCCATTTGCTTTTTTGACCTCTGACTTTCTCTTGGTCCTTCCCGCCGGCCAGTTCCTTCACACTCAGCTGCATATCTTTATTTAGTGACCAGAAATGAGAAAGAGAGAGAGGAACCCCCACCCCCCTAGTCATGACATTGGGCATGATACAGTAAAGCTCAGGAATGAGCTAAACTTACCCATGCTGTTCAGAAAGAAATATTTGGTGCATTGATGCACTGAAGTTGCCCGCAGAGCTTGACCGACACCTGTGCATCTGCAGATGTGTTTACATTGAAAAAGTAAATAAATTAAAAAAAACAACTTTTTCTCTCAGAAAATGTATCATTTGCTGGTAGAAATAGTTTGAAGTCAGAAGTACCCTTGAGCTAAGATACTGCCAGCTACAAGAGTCGATGCCTCGAATCTAGAAACACAAACATACCATACCTGACACCTAGGTAGAAATATACAGAATACATTATATCATTTCAATAAAATACAGTTTCATATGTGTTTTTTGGTTTTGTAGGTATGTGCCAGAGTTTAAAATATTTATAATCTCAGGTCAACAATCCTCAGACAACTCAGTTTCATTTGGCACCAACTCTGGTTCCAGTCGAGAATTGCTAAACTCTTATCCCACAGTCAGTCCATGTTTACTTCATGAACAAGTCTGCCTATTTGCATGAAACATAGTGACATATACCTTGGCAATGGTCTGCCCTTCTCAGCATGCATCATTTCAGAATACCAAATCAGCCCTAAAGAAGATTGAAGACAAGTGATGCTGCTGCACTCCAGATCAGTTGTAAAGGCCTGATGGCACCTATAGTAAGACACACTGGAGTGAGCTACATTGTTTTTAAGATACTGAACAAAGGCCTAGGTGCCTTCCTTATAGAGAACATATGTTTAAATGATGAAAGGTAGGTTTGAAACGAGGTATAGCATAGATTGTTATTTGCATCACTTAAAGTCATTTTCAGCCAAAACACCCCTGGGTCTTGAACCTGTTCCATTCAGGGTTCTTGGAAACATGATGCTCTTCAGTGAGTGACCCATGTTTCCACCAGTTTTGATGGAAATCCATAATACTTCGTCTAGTTCGGTCTGGTTCCAGCGTCGATGTGGCTGAATTCAGCATCAGAGACAAAGCCAGAAATAAAAGGATAAAGTCAGAATTTAATCATGGTTTATCCACTGTTTACAGAAGACTCAGGTGATAGTGAGATATGATGCACGTGTGTGTAAATGTTGCGGATCATCCTACTGAGCTTGTAAGCCATGAAGAAAAGTAGCTAACATGCAGCAGATTCCCATTTTATTTCCTGTCATTTGTTTATATTACATGTTGTATAAGCTCTCTTTCTATAGCTTCTTTAGCACAACATACCCATGGACACGTCCTGGTTCATGCTGAAGAACCTGCAATTGTTTGGTTCCAGCTTGGGGAAGAACTTTCCTGGTTTGTGAACTAGTTTATATTGGTGGCGCAAACAGGAACCAAACTAGTTCTACGTTGACGGAAGGGCTATTTAGAATCCAAGTGAAATAGATTACTTAAAAGCATTGCTTGATTATAGCAGACTTGTTACAGAACACGAACAGTTCTGTTCAATGCCAAGTATTCACCCGGTGTACAAATGTTATTAAAAAGTACAACTTGATGTATGTCCTTGATGGAGTTCTGTCCTCGTTCCTCGTAAGGTTTCAGACATCGTGCAGCCTCAGGTTGTATGCGACCGTGGGTGGACGATGTGTCTCGTTAGCTAGTGTTGTTGAGCAGTTCAACTGTCTTTCCCACTGGACCGATAGCCTTGGTCGATAGCTCTCAGCTTTGAGCCTCTGTTTGGCACATGGGAGGAAAGAAAATAAACAGTCGCTCTCCTCTTTATAAAGCATCCAGAACATTCTCTCCTTTTCCTCTTCACAAACCTTCCAGTACATTCTCTCACTTTGAGCTTGGAGAGCCGCTCAGCCCCATCAAGCCTCACCGGTTTAAATGCTTGACTCTGTTGTGAGGAGAACATTTCAAGTGTGTTCTGTTACAAAGGACTCAAGTCAATAGCTTCGTGTTCGCAGCAAGGTCTCAGACAGCCTACGCTGAATGCTGGAGAGTGGGTGAGACAGGTTTAATACACACCAATCTGAGAGCCTCACCGGGATGTCTTCTGATTTAGGACCCTTTATCCTTCATCAAGTGGAAGCATATGTCGTTTTAAAAGCACATGTCGTTTTAAAGGTTTAAAGTCAAAACTGAGCTTGGAAGCAGAAGGGTAGCGATATACTGATGTATGAATGTTGACCAGTATCAAAAACATCTTCCTTTCTTATAGACAACATCAGCTTTGGTTTTTCCCTAAAATAACTGCCCTTGTCTGGAAAGACTGAAACAGTAGAGCTCTTTCACTTAGGAAAGTTTCACACCTCTCTTCTTTGGTGCGGACCAATCAAACTTTTTCTCTGGTTCGATTTGACAGGTGTGAATTCTTCACTTGTACCTGGGTTTACACTCAACAAAAGAACCCTGGTCCTAGGGACTGCTTCTAAGTGAACACTGGAAAGCTTTTCTGTGCATGTCTACAGAGTACTGTCTACAAATCCTGCATTTTTAGTATTTTTTTTTCTTGACTAATTGCTGCTAATAAGTGCCAACTATCTTCATCCAAGCATTTGATTTAGTCACATGGACCATAGCATATTTTTGATTGAGGATGGCCCACACATCCCCATCCTGATTTTTAATGGATGAATGTAAGTAAACAATTGTATTCCTAGGGAAGTGGAAATCAAGTAAGTTTAATGTTTATTACCTGAATTGTTTTATACTTATCTTAAGCAGGTTAAGTTCACTGTAACATAGTGGCTAGGACTGTGGCTAGGTTGACAGTCCTCTTTCACTCTGTTTTTCAATGGTCAGAACCACCACCACCTTGTTGGTTCATCTTGTAGATATGAAGTCACAGTTGCTGCACTGTTGGTGTTGGTCACCCTCTAGTCCTTCATCAGTGGACCCAGGACTCCTAGGTGTATGGCAGAAACAAACCTGCCTTTATATTTTTCTGGATATACTTAGAATAAGGCTCTTTTCTTGATATTTCCTCATTGATTTTTCTTGGTGAAAACATCTCTGCTTTCTCACTTAAGTCGTTTTTCTTTTCCATGTATTAAGATGGAGCTCTTAGTGCCCTAACCTTGGCTAAAAGAGTCCTTGATCACAGGATATGCTCACCTGCCATAATGATCCATTCTGAATCTATCTGAGTTGCACTTCCTGGTGTTTAAAATGATTCAGCAGGGAATGGATTCAAATTTGGGCTTTTTTTGGAGACATTCGGTGGAGATTAGCCTTTATGAAGCCATTTTGTTCTTCACTGTCTCCTGCTGGGAGGAGTTTGTAGTATTAAAGTTTTTAATGGGTGCCACCATGTGAAGTTCTCACCAAACACAGTTGGAAGACATTTTCCCCCACTGTCATTTCCACACCGGCTAATGTGGTTCCGTACAACAAGCACCTTACTCACCCCACACATGTTCAGAGCATCTGGGGCCAGTATGGTGTAACTGGTGTGTAGAATTGGTTCTGAGAATCAGTAGTTTTTTAAGCAATCTGGGTAATTTCCCCCCTTTGCCAATTTGTCAGCACCAAATGTTGCCTGATATGAGTGTGTATCCCTACAGGAAAGCCCAGCGTCTTGTTAGCGTCATTGCTTAACTAGGCCCATGTGCTTGTCTCTTACAGGACTCATATGTTTTATTTAGTGCAAATGAACATCTGCTTTCTCAGTGCAGTTCATAAGATGGCTAACTCCTTCACTGATCACACAGTGGCATGCTTAATTATACTGCTGTCTGCCCCTGAAAATGATCAAACAGTGAGCTCTGCTCTATATTTCATGCTAAATTGGACAGGATTGATCGCTCTGATGAGTTTCGGCATTTGGACCTGAATTTGAATAGAGCGCCTTTGCTTCACGAGCGAGGAACAAATGCCAGTCAGTTTGCTAATGTTTCATCTGCTTCCTCTTATACTTGGTTTACCTCATATTACCCCTCCCATATATCTCTATATATCTCTCTGTGATTGTTTTTTCTTGCTTACTGAATACTGTGAACATCTCTGTCTCTTTCTCCTGCAGCTCCTTGAGGGCAGTTTCACCTCCCAGGTCAGTCATGAAGTGGACGGTCTCATCTTCCAGCCCATCGGGGTGAGTAAAGCATAGCCATCCTTCAGTAAAGCATTCTACTCGGGTGTGCACTTGCCAAAATAAAACACAACCATACTCACTGACTCACCACAGCTCATCCCACCGGAGTCCTGTCACCTATTGATATGTATATATGCCACTCAATTTGGTGGAAAGTTCTAGCATTCCGTCCAAGGTATGCCACTCAGATTTGGTGGACAGTTCCCACATTCTACCCAAGTAATGCCACAAAACCTTGGTGGACATTGTCTCCATTCTGCCAAAGTTATCCCACTCAGATTTGCTGGAATTTCCAGCATTCTACCCCAGTTATGCCCTTCTGACTTTGTGGAAATTTCCCATATCTCCATTATACCCAGGCTTTTGGTGGAGATTTCCTACATTCTACAGTTCTGCCAATCTGATCTGAAGGAAGTTTGCAGCATTTTACCCAAGTTACGCTATTCAGACTTGGTGATGCATTTAGTATGTTGCCTTAGTTACGCCAAATAGTTTGGGTTGAAATGTCCCACATTTTACCCAAGTAAGTACCATTATTGTAGGAAATTGTTACCATCAAGCCAAGTGGTTTCATTCTAATTGCCTGAGATGTTTGCTATTCAAAGAGCTGGTTTATTCTGAAATAAAATTACTTATGTCTGTTTTAACATTGTGTGACTTCCTGTAATCTATAGAAAGACATAGCTACGTCGCTGAGCGAAAACAGTAGCCATCTCATTATCTTAATTAGTCCATTTTTAGATTTAACAGTGTCAGAGATTACATGAGCAGATCTGTTTGTTATAATTAACAAATCAACACAGCAACGTATGTGTTATAAAATGTAGGGATAGACAATTATCATGTTTATTAAAATATATCTTACAATGTGAAATATATCTTTGAGAGGCATTTGGAATCATATCCTCAGGCTGAATACAGTAATGTTCCTGCGTCTATTGTAATGCCTTTTCAGAAGAGAAGAAGCTGTTGCTGCCACAAAGGGGGACACATACTTTTGATTTCAAATGAATTGTTAGATGTCCATCTGTGCCACTGACGACGCTGTGTGATATGAGTGGATCAGACACAGCAGTGCTGCTTGAGTTTTTAAAGTTTTTAAGTCCACTCAGTGTCCACTCTGGTCACACCTCACTGGTCAAAGTCAGGTGCAGTAGCGCACACGTGTTGCTGTGGGGGTCTTGACCAATGAAGACCAGGGTGTAACCACGTCTAACAAAGCATGCAGAGCCACCGGTGCTCTACAGTCTGCAATGGTATGGTCAGTGGAGCTGAGGACAGTGAGTGCAGAAAGAAGGAGGTGATGGTAAGGACTTTGTTTTTCTCAGTGTAGCTGCAGTGCAAAACTAGAGAAGAATGTTTTTGACAGTGAACATGTCTTGGCCGGTTGCCTGCATTTTGGGATAAGAGGGGAAAAAAGGTCAGTGTTCAAACCATGTGAGTCCTTGTGGACACTGTGTCTCCCCCTGGACACTGTTCACTTTCCTCCTGGGTCTCTGTGTTGTTCAGCAGGGATCAGACGCTCAGGTGTTGTGGTTTAAACTCGACTCTGTCACTGCTGCTGCTCTACAGCTCCGTCTCAGAGGGCTGTTCATCATTCTGAAAGCTGTGTGTGGGCGTATCTACTCATTTCCCTTCCTCTGTTCATACAGCTCCCTCTCTATCATTCTCTCCCTCCCTTTCTATCTTGTTCTCTCTCTCTCTCTGTCTCTCTCTCTCTCTCTCTCTCTCTCTCTCTCTCTCTCTCTCTCTCTGTCTCGTTACCCTCTCTATCTGTCTGTGCTCTTTTGTCTTTCACTTTTTTCTATCTTGTATTTCTTTTTCTCTTTGGTTTCCCCTTTTCTGTCCCTTTTTAGCTCCCTCTCTCCCTCTCTCTTCACTTTCTCTATCTTCTGTCTTTCTCCACCTTCTGCTTCTCTTTCTTTGTACATGCAATTTTTTTGTTTCTGCCTCCCTCTGTCTCTCCCTCTCTCACTCTGTCTCTCTCTTTTGCTGTCTTTCAGCCCTTCTCTAGATACTCTCCTTTTCATCTGTCTCTCTCTCTCATTCTTTGTTTCTATCTCTTGCTTTCTGTCTCTTTCTCTGTTTTGTTGTCTTTCTCCCCTATTCTTTCAGTCTTTATGCAAGCACTCTCTGCCTGCCTCTCTCTCCCTCTCTCTCTCTCTTTCTCTCTTTGTCTTTGTTTCTGTCTCTCACTCACTCGCTCTCTGTCTCTCTCTTTCTGTCTTTTACTCTCGATTTTGTTGTCTTTCTCCCCTATTCCTTCAGTCTTTATACAAGCTCTCTCTGCCTGCCTCTCCTCCCTCTCTCTCTCTCTCTCTCTCTCTCTCCCTCTCTCTGTGGTGATGTTGCCTGTTGTTTCTGGTTATCAACAGATGCCCAGAGCTTATCAACCCCATTAATCCCCCGTCAACAATCTCTGGCTTCCAGACAAACACGGCACCAAGGACGAGGGCACACACAGGCAGCTCTGTAGAGTGACACCACACACCCCGTCTCTCTCTGATTCTGCAGCTCGCTCAGTGCCGCACATCAAACAAGTGGCAGACAGGAGGCAGGTGCAGGAGCTGTGGGATGACACTTAAGCATCACAAGCAGCATCAGTCCTCTTCGAGAAGCTCCACAACGGCGTCGCTCGTCAACTTTGGCTTGAAAATGTTCTCGCCCTCTTTTATGTGCGGTGAATTCACGACGGCAGGATTGGCAAGACTGGCAGTGGCACTTAGAGCAGGTTCAAGGTGCTGCGGGACGAGATTTGTGTAGAAACGAGGAGATTATAATAAATAGCTTCCGGTGATTGACTGGGGAGCCTCGCCCCTGTGGGTTTCTCTAGTTGCTGTTGTGTATAAACAGGGATTTCTGAAGGACTCAGGCTGCTTCTGAGTTCGTGGTCTATTTTTGAGGCCAACACTAGATTCAAGAGACCGAGGTGAAGGCTGACTTTTGAAATACGGTGTTTATAATGTGAGCGTTGAAACCTTGGCTGGAATATTTCACAGTGGTGAGAGAGAATATATGATCATTGACTTGATTATTTGAGTAGCTTTCTGACCATTCAGGGTCCAAAGATTGTGTGTACTAGATGCCCAAGCAGAACATGTGGCTAAGAGCAATAAATATCAGTACAAATGCATTGGGGTTGGGGTTTATTTATTTATTTATTTGGACAGTGCATGTCCAATCATTCCTATTACATAAAGACT
This sequence comes from Hoplias malabaricus, assembly GCF_029633855.1. NCBI lineage: Eukaryota > Metazoa > Chordata > Actinopteri > Characiformes > Erythrinidae > Hoplias > Hoplias malabaricus. The sequence goes on along the minus strand of NC_089806.1, from coordinate 38,728,477 downwards.
CATTGAGTTTCACTCCCAGCCATCCATGGAGGCAGAGAGACCCTCCCTATTGCCCAACACAAGTATCACTTGCAATTTAAAACAAAGCAGGGGCTGGCTTCATGTTTGGAAGAAGGATGTGCTCATTTTCACCCTTCCAACGTCATGTGATCGGGGTGTCAGTGTGGGATTTGAAGTAACTAAATTGCTTTAATGGGGGCCTTTTAGTTTCCATTTAAGTACCTGGAGCCTATCAACATGCATGAAACTATGAAACAGGACGACTCAGTCAGATGCGCGCCATCTAAGTCAGAAAGCAAGGGTAATGGTGATTCTGCTATGCTTTTAACATCAAATGCGTAAACTTTAGAATTGTCCCGCCCCCTAGTCTTGAGTCTCTCCAATCTGAGATATAAGAGAAACAGAGAAAAGGAGAACGGAGAAGAAAGAACTGAGAAAAAACGGCTAAAATCCAGAGTTTTTCGCTCCTCACTCCTGTGCACTCAGGGTCAGTGTGAACACCGTGTGGCCCCTAGTCAGTTAAAGGAACAGGCGCTGAAACCGTTCATTCTCCAGGGCTGTTTAGACCTCCAGTATGCTAATGTGGGGATTGATCCTTATGGTACTTTGACCAAAGACATTTCAGAAAAGACCCCAGGTAACTGTGTGTAATATGTCTCCTTTAAAATTAAAACAGCATCCTCAAACCAAATCAAGCCAATGTGTGTTTCTATTTTCAGACCATCTCAAACCTATAACGTCATAGCTTGCTTTGAATTTGGCATATGACTCCCGCTCAGATATCTTCTTCACATCTGCCTCAAATTCAGAGCTTTTCCCTGGCTCTTGCTCCCTTTTTTTCTACCAGACAGCAGCTCAAACTACAAAAACAAAGCAGTTAAAGAAGGAGAGTGTGTCAGAATCTGCATGGCTCAGTGTTGCAAGTGACAATGTGATGTTTGGGCATTTTGCAGTCTTAGAGCATGTGAGCTCTATTTAGCAGCCAAAGCAAGCCGTGCAGCATTTTCTGGTTTCATGGTTTAAAAATAAGTATCTGCTTTGAAATATCTGTTCGGTTTGAAGTATGCAGGCTGTCGTGGATATTAGGCAGCATCAGCACTAGCTGCCATGTGCATTTGGAGTTTCAATTTGGCGATCAATGACAGTGATGCTGATTTGTCATATCCAACATCCTGAATATGCTGACTGCACCCACATTGGCCAGCATCAGCCTGAGTGGTGGTGAATGAGATAGAACCGTCCTATCCACCAGGAGAGCAAACAAGCTAGTCATTCTTAAATGAGCCACTTTATGCAGATCATTATGCGCCACTTACTGCCCCAGTTTCCCTCTTTGATCTTTGTCTAGCAGGTGTAAAATTGATACTGAAAGGGATTCGGAGTTGGGGCTATTCAAAGACGACGCTTGTTCCCAAATCTCCGTCTCTTGTCTTCTCGCCTCCTCTCATCTCAGCTCTCACCGTTTATTTTTTTTCCTTTGGGCGATGTTCAGGTATTAATGTTAGGGTTAAGCTTACGGCATCAAATCACCGTCTTGGTTTTGCATAATTATGTAAGTGTAATTACAACGTTGATTACCTTGGGTCTTACATAATTAATTAAATTTCCATTTGATTTACATTCTGTGTTGTCATTTTGCATTTGCTGTGTTTTGCGGACTGTTTTATCCAGAGCAAGATATAAATATACACTGTGTGTCATAGCCTTAAGCTACAGCAGTTAGACTTCTTGGAGATCTTTGAGTTTGATGATCCTCAGAGGAAGCTGATGCCTAAAACAGTGCAAAAATATTCAATGCACAGAGATAGAAGAGTTTCTTATAATTCAAGATTGGTTCAAGACGATTGTTGAGAGTTGGTCAGGGTTAGTGTGTATTGCAAAATGTTGGGGCTGGCAGCAGTAGATGCTTCACTCTGAACGTCAGATTAGAAATGACACCTTAAAGATTTTCTTAAAGGGTCCTTTGATAAAACCAGTGGTTATATTTAGAACTATGGCAAATCAGTGGGTAACACTTTTTATTTGGATCTAAAAGTAGTCAACAAAGCAGCTACAGACTGTGAACAACCTGTCAGTCGACGGACATGAACCAGCATATCGGCTGGCTCTCAACACGTGATGAACATATCATAAACTCAATCAAAAGACTTCAGCTTGTTTACCAACTGAGAATGCAAGACGTTTTAATAGGGCTGTCAACAAAGTGTCTACAGAGTCTGGAGAGACTGCAGGGTTGGTATTAACATATGTTCAATTAATTTATATATATTTATGTACATTAATAATGTATAGTCAACCAACTGTCAGTAGTCATTCAACTCAATATCAACACTGTCAACAAACATGTCACTAAATCCCTGTTACTGTTCGTATGTGGTACACAACTGATCTTTTCCTCTTTGGTAACTGACGCCAAACTAAAGTTTGTGGATGTGGAATTGGTGTCTTTAAAGGGGACGTCTGTGACTGTGGGGAAAGGCTGTTCTTTGGTTTGTTCACGTTCAGAAGCTCTGCATTTTTAATGTGGAATGGTATGCTTGAGGGGGATAAAATGACTGAAGTTTAAGTCGTCTGTACGTTATTATTCACTGTTTGAATTACCACAGAAGTGCATTTGGTATTTGAGTTGTTCAGTTTTGTAGTACTTTAGGTCTGTGTTTACTTTCATGCAGTTAGTGCTCTCCCGAATTTAGAGTCAGTTCCATCTACAGCAAGTATAAGTCAATATTACCCACTTATGGAGCAGGAGTAAAGCAATATCCTCATCTCACTTCATGCTTTTCAACATTTGGCAGTCTCTTCTTTGTCTAAAATCCTCCAAATTGCCACTTTTTACCCACCAATGTGATTTTTCTTTTATTTTTTCTGAGCATAGTGTGCCACTTCTCAATGGTTTCACTTCTCAATGGTCTAATTGTTATTGGTCTGACTGGTTCTGTATATATTTTTATTTATTTATTTATTTTTACTGAGGAATGGCAATAATGCACTTCATATATATATACTTCATCCACTCGTTTACAAGCTCTATTTAAATTTGATTACATTTCCCCACTCAAACCTTAAGATATTGTAGATTTGAGATTCTCTGAGTGAAAGAACTTTTTGAGGGATGGTGACTCGAAGGGCTGTAGGTCTGGTATGAGATTGGAACACTGCCTTCAGATAGAGATGAATTAGATACAAATCCACTTTTGATATTGCAGGCCAGCATTGTTTTGCAATCTACAGGAATGATGCTAGTGAACAAGCGGTGTGGGGTGACATCAAGGGATTTAGTCTTTTGTTTTGTTGGTTTGTTTGTTTCCTTTCTGTGTCAAACGAATGCCAAGCTGCACAAAAAATGGGACTGTACAATAATCCAGTGCATTATAAACATACACACAATGACATCATGCTTCTGTTAGCGGTTAGATCGTCTTCTGAGGGTTGAAGCTCGGTTCACAGTTGAGCTACATGTGATTTTCTCAGGCTGGATTTGATTTCCTGTTCGACTCTTCAGTGTCACAGTGTCCCATCACAAGCCTGTCGGTGCCGTCACTGTTTTGCTGGAAGAGGCAGTAGTCATGGAAACATCCACCGCATGTCAAGGTAATCTGCATATCTCAGAAATACGTGGACCGAGCTTTCGCTCTCTCTTGCCAACGAGTTGCATCTCTCTCGCTTTCTCGTCAGGTCTCTCGCTCACCGCGGTTGTGATAAATGAGGGTTAGTGGCTCGGAGAGTGTGTGCAGTGCTTCAGTTTGGAGAAGCTTGGCCCCTGGCCGTTTTTCTTTGGGCCGGCAGCAGAATGTCACCATGCAGATGCAGTTTGGCAGGAAGCTGGCACTCATCTCACTCCTGCGAAAAAAACACAAAGACAAACAAATCAGACGGTCTCTGCAGAGCTGAACAAACCCGTCTTTCACTACAAGAAAATGTGTCATTTCTGATATTAATCCCGGAACACTTGGTGCCAGAGTTGTTGTTTTTTTTTCCTTCTATCTGCACAGGCGATGCACAGGGTTGGTGGCTCATAACAATTCTAATGTTGCTTCAACTTTATTGCTGCAAGCTGAAATATCGTCTGATATTTTGTTGAATACATATATAAATATTTTTAATTGTGCTATGGAATTCCGGCAGTATCGCACACTACTGTACGTCTGTGTTCATGCATGAGCCTCCAAGAATTCAGTCATCCCTCACCCCTTTCATTTCAGAAACATCAATTCCTGATTCAAAGAGCACCAAACCCCACCTGTTCACACTCATGAATAATTCATTAGCTCGAGAACAAGGGAGTCCATTCATGCAGTGCCTGGTGAAACCTCACTCATTTAAATCCCACTGCTTCGCGATCATGACTCATTTGAACTCCTCTGATTGTGATTCACTGAGTCCTGTTGGGCTCGTAGGTATTTGGACAGAGTGGAGATGGCCGCTCCTACTTTTCTTCTGCCATTTACATGCAGGCTCCCTTTCCGAGAGAGAAAGAGAGACACGGATCAAGTAGGACATGAATTGTTTCGTCAAATATGAATCACACTCCTCCCTCTACTGTGGGCTGTGTGCGGTCGGCTGTTATTGTAGTCACCCAGCGTGATTACTATGTTTATTCATGATTCTGGGTTGTTGTTGTTTTTGTTCATTTATTTATTTATTTATTTATTTATTTATTTCTGAGAGAGATGAGTTTGGAATGGGGCAGGCATGGTGAAATCATCCACCCCACTGAGGGGTGAAAGAGAGTCAACCTTTTTCATCAAATAAACACAGACAGGTTTTGAAGTTCACTCATGTTTCTCCACTGCTGGCTACTCATAGCTGTCCACCCTGATGCTCCCCTACAAAGCTCAGAATGGACAAGTCCCTTTTCATGTGACGGCGGTTGTCAAAACCCAGTCCGTGTCTTGACATCTCGGAGCTTCACGTACGGCTCGGATTGAGCCGGTGTTCGCCAAGTTGCTTCAAAGACAGCTTCTGAATGTTAACAAACCAGAGAGGACAGCAGTTCCCCAGAATCATTGATATTGCCTTTAAATAGTAAGTACCAGTGTCTACAGGTCTCTTGGCAGTGGGAAAACTGGGTGTTCATATCCTTATTAACCTCAAAATGACACATCAGAGTTGTCTGAGACATAGGGTCCCTTATGCTCTTTCCTTATATGGGCATGCCAATATCTCTTACTAAGGCTAACTACCAAGTTCAGGACCCTACCAGGTCGCATGACTTTTAAAGTTGCCAAAAATAAGGCAACTCAGAGGACAGCTGTCGGAATGCTGCCTGACTTCCTCTCTGGATCTTGCAAATTCAGACTAGAATCTGTCTGTCCAAGTGGAACCGAGCTCAGGGAGGGTGTAATTTTCTTTGTTAGAATTTGCAATGAAGTACAAGAAATACATGGATTTTATTGTAACACAGGGACTTCAATATTTCATAATCGACCATGAACTGCTTGTGAGGGTACACTTACCTTGTGAAACTTTCCACATTTTTACTTTTTTCCGGCTCTGAACAGTGGTAAACAGGTAGTGACCGCCTCAGGCGCAGGTACGTTCAGAGCAGGCTTCTAGATGCAGACGCTTCTGGCCTACGTTTGCTTCAGAAAAGGGTCTACACCCTGGCCTTTCTTCATCTCTTTCTAAAATGGCCAGCGGGTGAGTCTCCTTTGGTGGGAACATTGCACATGCCTGATCGTTCTGCTTCATTTAAAAATGATGGTATTTCCAGAAGACATTGGGATTTGAATGTTTTCTTCTCTGATATGAGTTGCGTGCACAAGGAAGGACACTGGGGGAGGAGGAGAACAAACGAAATAGCAGTGGAGTTCTCAACATTCCTCGGATGAGTGCAAGTCCCATGCTGACATAATCTGTTACTGTGTTTTGCATTTGGAAAATATTAAAATTAAAATTCGGATATTGCCACACACTACTGGCATGCGGTTTCTTCCTCCCTGCTACTTGGCACAGCACCGCGGACACTGAAATCGCATGTGTTCCCATAGAATGCAGTTATAGCCAACATAACTTATGACTTAACACCCCCTACTCGCTCCAGCACGGCTTTAACGGGAGTCGTGAGAAGGAATCACGACTCAAAAGTGTCTTTAGACGTGTTCCTGTCTGTCTTGGGCTATTAATGACTTTCTCGGGATCGGGCCAAAATGAGTCATGCGCCAGGAACGCTGATATTCCCAACGCTGCAGTCGCACACCAGCCTGTTATTGAGCACCACATTGTGCTGGGATCGGTTCCCGAAATCGCAATAACACTAACATCAGCCGTCAGAAGGCTCGGCGCTGCACTGAGATCAGCTCCCCAACCTGCAGTCGTGCACGGAATCAGGCTGTTAGTGGGCTCAGGGCTGTACTGGGAACAGTTTTGCGCACTTGTGGGTGTATGGATCCAGCCTGGTTTATGACTCATGCATCCCATGTATGTGTATGATGCCTTCGGTCTCTCCTGCTGTCTTATTAGGCTGATGCCTATTGGAATCAGGAGTGCTTCTGTATGCCAGAATGGATTGTGCTGCAATTCGCCTTGGCACATTTGGTGCGGACATGCATTGAACAAACGAGGGACCACATACACACGCTCCTAACTATGCAGGTTACAAATCATACATTGTTTATTGAGTGTTTGATATGTAAATTGGCTAATCTCAAAGGTACTACTGCACCAGAAGGAAGTGTAGAAGCTTTGGTCTCAGCTTCTTATCTTTTAAGAATAGAAAGACGAAATAAATCAGCCCTCTTTGACTTTATCTTTAGCAGCCGGTGCGATAGAGGTACAAATACGTGCCTTTAATCATAAGCCAATATATTTCAGCCACTTAATAATCAATCAGAGCAATCAAAAAAGGCATTGCAGCCCTCGGAGCCTCTTGCTTTCTGTTTTAAAATGGCAGTTTTGGAACTAATGTAGTGGCTTTAATCTCGCGGTTTATGCCATCAGGTCTCGGTGTGCAGAAGTCTTGTAATGAGCCAGTGTGAAACCCCAGCGGAGCAGCAGATCTGCTTCCAGAAATAAGCCGCAGCTCAGACCACACTGAGTAGTGCGCAGGTGTGAGAATAGCCTGGGCCTTCTCACTGAAGGGAACCTCCCTCGGGAGGGAGAGCCAGGAGGGAGTGTGATTACCCGGGATTGGACTCAGGCCTTTGTGCCACACTTCAGATAACGTAGACGCTTATTGAAGATTCCAGCAAGAGACACATCTGCCGGGTTGTCACCAGCTGTCAACAGTACAGCTTCTGTTAGCATCTCTCTCTCTCTCTCTCTCTCTCTCAGACCCTACAGTCTACTGCTCAGCTCAGGTTTTCACATAATAGAAGTGATTACAGAGTCAGGGCTTTTATTTCTGTTACATAACACTGAGGTTGTTGTAACGCTCTCCATGTTTTGGTGTAAGGCATTTAGAGAGTCATATTAAGGCAAAACTGCAGAAACAGACTGGGCAGGATTGTAGGTTCTTATCTTACATTTGTTGTTTAATACACTGTGATTAAGACACCTAGTTTTTCCAAAAGCTTTTGGTATGGAGGAACATCTGAGGCGAAGTGTTTGAAAGATGCTTAGAGCTTGTTGTTATTCTTTCTATAAGCACTTCCAAATGACATGCCCCATGCTAATTTATTTACCCCCCCACTGTTGTTGATCTCTACATGTTCAGGTGTTTGAACCACATATAATTCACTGTCCAATGGAAAACGTGTGTCTACATTTTTGTGGGTTAATTATTTTACAGATTGACCTGGAATTAAATCGTGTTACATTGTGTCACGCCCTCGTCCTGTCATGTCTGTTTTCCCTGCCGTGTGCTCTCTTAGCACATGGCTCTGTTTGTTATTGTCCATGTCTCCGCCCATGTCCTGCCTTTGTTCCTCCTCCTCGTCCGTGTCTTATTACCCTCGTTATCTGTTTCAGGTGTGTCTTGTCTGTGTTATGTATTTAAGTCTCCTTGTCTCACTTCCTCTTGTCGGTCATTTGTTTCATTCCCCCAAGTCATGTTGTTTTGTTTCCTCTGTCATTCTGCCTTGTCTGTTCCTCGTTCCATTGTTGTCAGTTTGCTATCTCCAGTCTGTGTCTTATATGTTACTCAGTTTAGGTTTCTCGCTTGGTCTGTTTAGCGCTTTCATGTCTTGTTCTCTGTCTTAGCTTAGCATCTTTAGTTCTTTCTGTTTAGGTTTCTGTTCAGTTCTCTCTGTCTAGGTGTCTGTTTAGCTCTGTGTCCAGGTTTGTCTATTTAGTTCTATGTCTAGGTTGAGTCTGTTTCTCTGTCTATTTAGCACTCAGTGTTTAGGTTTCGTCTATTTTACTCTATGTCCTAGTTTAGTTCGCTTAGCTCCTTTGTCTATGTCTCTGCTATCTCTCTGTTTTGTTATTCTTTCCTAAATAAAGTTGACTGTGTTTTAGCAAGTGTGTCCGCCTCCGTCATTCCGCCCCGTGATTCCTGACACATTGACTTTTAGGTTAAAAACGTTTTTTTTTTTTTACCTCTTACACTTTTTCACTGGACAGCGACGATATGCTTCTTTAACTTTAATGCCCTGTTTACACCTGGAATTAACATGCATTTTTTTTGTATGTGGATAGTATTTGGATATATTTTGACCAGATTGTGTTTACACTTGTCATTAAAATGCATCCCCAATCTGACCAGATTTTACTTTCCAGCATAAAAAGCACACACATCTCTGTAGAATATCCATTCTATTCTCCCTGCCTGGCTGTTAATATTTCTTTCATGCTACTCCCTGTGTATTATATGCTCTCAAGCCTTGGGAATCAGTTTTTAAACAGGGAAGGAATCATCTGCAGCAGCTGAGGAACAGGCTGTGGACATGCCACCGATTCCTTTCATTCCTTCGCAAGCAACAATTGACATGAAAGAATCTGTGAAAAATTCGGCCACACACACAAGTGCATTCATCTGTTGTGACACGGAAAGTGTGTTCTGTTTAAACTTGTGTTAAATACGGACAAGGTCCACCTCCAGATGTGGTTTGAGAGATCCGATTGTAATCCGATCAGAATGCGTCCGGCTTGTCATGTGGACAGGTAAAATCCGAATGTGATCCGATCACCAAAAACAACCACATGTCAATACCAAGTGTAAACAGGCCTTAAGGTTTGTATTGATTTGTATCTACGCTAAGCCTACGCTTCATGGAAGAAGAAGGAAGACATTTTGATTAAACTAACTTTTCATTTTTGTAATCCATTTGTTCCATTGTAATGTAGATTTGCAGTTATACGACTACATTAAGATGTTCATCTTCCCAGTAAGTCTGCTTTCCTGTTTTATTCACCAGCTAATAAAAGAAAAGTCATTTCAAAAGCGCTCTCTCCCATAAACCAGCCCTGGAGCAGTTGTAGTTTCTCTAAACGTCTTCTCTATTTCAACATATATCATCTGAAAGTGCTTTTTCTAGCTTCTAACCTTTAAAAGCTCACTCTTGTGACTACTGTGGCACCATATTTACATGTGAATAACCATGTTTAGGCATAGGCAGGGTGATGGTAATACTGTACACCGTGGTAATTGGATAAAGATGTTGGTGTTTGGAAATGAACAGCGAAAACAAAAATGATATTGTTATATTGCTGTCTCACTGCAGTGAGATTTCTCGTACGAAACGTATGAAGTTAATTTTATTGGCTCAAATTAGCACACACCTCTTTACTCAACATACTTCACTTAAAATAAATACACTTCTAATGACGGTGCAGTCTCTGTCTTTACTGTTTAGTGAGGTCATAATCTATGAAAAATATTGCGTGATTAAATTTCAGCTGTTGAACCCCACTAGCTCCGCACAACAAGTAAACTTGCTATGCACACTCCCTGGGCTAGCCCTCGGCTGTGTTTACCATGTACGGTAATGTTCTTTGGAAATGGTATGATGGTATGGTAATATGTAATACTTTAGGTCAGATATAGTGATAGTTATGTTTTTTATTGGGCAGCTGTTTTTTATCTGTGGCGCAGCAGGTAAGTGTCGCAGTCACACAGCTCCAGGGACCTGGAGGTTGTGGGTTTGATTCCCGCTCCAGGTGACTGTCCGTGAGGAGTGTAGTGTGTTCTCCCTGTGTCTGTGTGGGTTTCCTCCGGGTGACTGTCTGTGAGGAGTGTGGTGTGTTCTCCCTGTGTCTGCATGGGTTTCCTCCGTGTGACTGTCTGTGAGGATTTGGTGTGTTCTCCCTGTTTCCGCGTGGGTTTCCTCCGGGTGACTGTCTGTGAGGAGTGTGGTGTGTTCTCCCTGTGTCTGCATGGGTTTCTTTTGGGTGACTGTCTGTGAGGAGTGTGGTGTGTTCTCCCTGTGTCTGCATGGGTTTCCTCCGGGTGACTGTCTGTGACAAGTTCGGTGTGTTCTCCCTGTGTCTGCGTGGGTTTCCTCCGGGTGCTCCAGTTTCCTCCCACGGTCCAAAAACACACGTTGGTAGGTGGATTGGCGACTTAAAAGTGTCCGTAGGTGTGAGTGTGTGTGTTCCCGCCTTGTGCCCAATGATTCCAGGTAGGCTCTGGACCCACCGCGACCCTGAACTGGATAAGGGTTACAGACAATGAATGAATGTTTTTATTTTGATCTGGATTGTCCTTTCAACACTGTTAAAATTCCTTGTGTGATTTTTTTTTTTTTTTGGGGTAATTCTTATTTGAGTGAAAAGTAACAGCAAAATCCAAGTGTTACTCAAAATATTTGAAATAGAAAGCAAGATGTCTTTTAACGTTTGATAGACAGCTGCACTGGCATGTGCTTCAGCAGCCATTCAATATTACACACAGAGACCTTGAAAAATCCAGGACCCTGAAGCTTGCTGTCAATATACAAGTGTACACAGACACACACACACACACACACACACACACACATTCTCAGCAGACCTGCACAGTATTTGATCTGTTAATCATTCTTACATTATTAGCCTCTGCAATATGATAATTGCAAAAGCTGTAATTATTGAATTCCATTTAGTTGCATCAAAATCAATCCCTTCTAGCTGTGCTACAGAACAGCAGATGAATGTTACAAACCAGGCGTATTTTTCTGTTCGTAAACGTTTCTTTGAACAGATCACTTTGGCCAGGAGAGCCCACTTATGAAACTGTGTAGGAACATCCAGTTCTTCACTTTGAACATTTTTTTTTTTTTGCTTATCAGGTGAAATGAAAGCAACATACAGTGTTTATTTTTTTTTCCACAGCTTCTGCCTCCAGAAACTTTCTGACATGCTTGCCTCACTGAGCAGTGTGCTAGTTTTTCGTAACTGACGGCTTAGTCACAAGTGTTTAGCAAGCAGCACGTCCAAACCGACCTTTCAAGGCCAAGTAAATATCAGCCGGACCAAAGCTGGTTTGTGTTCTACAGTAGCGCTTTCACAGAGCAGTGTGTAATATAAACCCAGCTCCAACCTCTATTAATAGGTGGGTTGTTTCTCTTTGCTGCAGTAACATGTTTTACTCTTCGAGGAAGGCTTTACGCTGGATATTAGAACATTGTTGTGAGGATTTGATGGCTTCACTTATCAATTCTGGATCAGAAACACTGCACCAGCTCATCAGCTCAGATAATAAGCGGTGCTTCGTTAATCCAAAGAATGCGGATCATCTCCTCCATCTCCCTTTATACTCCTTGGCACTGAACATGGTGAACTTAAGCTCATGGACGGCTGCTCCAGAGCATCTCAATCTATTAGCAGTGCTCTGGGGGAAACTGTGCTTGAAAGGGAAGAGGCAGCTTCAAACAATGGGCTAGTATTTATTAACTGTATTATAGGAACACTACGTAGTATGTTTTACTTTAAAATTATGGCTTCATAATCATTATGCAGCTCCACTGGGCAGTATTAGCGAGGATAGAGTCATTGTCGTTGCTACTCCAGCATCAGCACTGCAGAAAATACACTATGTAACTTTTGGAGGAGGGTAGGAAACTACCCCCTCAATGAAAACCCCAAATCTTACTTGGTGTTCCTTTAAGGCTCAAAATCTAAATAATGGTAGAGGTAACTTGGCTGTAAGAATAAGGTTGACCAGAGGTCTTCAAACCCAGACCATGCATTCAAGTTCCAGGCCAGGATTTTAAAACTGCCTTCTGGCACAATGTTATAGATGTAACTACTCAGGTAACTTACTAGTTAGGTATAGTGTCGTCCCTAGAAGCCTGGAAGCTGAAGACCTATGCTGTAGACAACACAGGTGACACTATACTAGGAAGACAGATTGACTTCTGTACGTGAAACATGAGCCTACGCCGGGATTCATAGAAACTCATTACAAACACATTGTGAAGCTAAAGACAATGGCAAAGGGAGACCAGGGAGGACCTGAGAATTGTCAGTCACCTTGTTGACCGAACAATTGCAAGTGAGTGAGATGGAGGGAGAAGCAAGGACCACAAACAGAAGCATGTGGACAGAGAGAAACAGAGCTAGACAGGGGGCAGAATCTGGAATTTAACCCCTTTGGTTTTCCTTCAGAAGTCATTGGAAACCTAGATTGTTTTTTTGGCCTTCTCAAAAAGGACAAGAACACCACCAGAGTCTTTGCCTTTTGATGCATTTTGAGGGACACTCACAAACCTGTCCTTAAAGAAATCTCACACTATGTACACACACCTTCTCTCAATTTTTGTTACAATCTCACACACTGTTACATTCGCACACTCGGGTCATCTGTGAACATGGGTAGAGCAGATGTGTCGTACCTGCAGGAGATGGGACACAAGCATCCTGTCAATGTGTTTCATCTCAGAAATCACAGAAATTTAATGACCACCCGGAAGGCGTCCGGATGGACTGTGAAACCAATGATTTGGGCATCCTTCGGTCTGAGAGAAAGAATAAAGCACGAAATGTGTCTCTGAGAGGTATTGAACAGCTACCTTGCGGAGGTACATGGCCAAAGACGTAATAAATGCTGCATGCTGAGAGACTATGAGGAAAAATGTTGAATTATTATTTTATCATCAAGCCCAGTGCGCCGTTTCTATTCAGCACAAAGTGAGAGTCTTTATCATTAAACGGCCAATGTGTGTTCTCGTTATCTATTCAGATATGTTCGTGTCCTTGGAACATTGCTTTGCATTTGTGGACGCTAAAGAATGTGCCTAGAGAAAGAGAGGGCGAGAGAGAAAGAAAGAAAGGAGGAGGCTGAGAGAGAAAGATGTCGGGTATTAATTACAAAAGAGAATGTCATCGCTGCAGATGGCACGATGGCGAACTGAAGGCACGTTCCAGATGGCAGTCTTTGCACCATGTGTACGAAACTCCATCAGAATCCCCTTTTTCCTTCAACCACTATCAAAAATAAGATCCAAAAGTGAGAGATGCCAACCTCCGTGACTTCTAGACATACAGCACACCCCTCTACCCTTTTCCCAAACACGGAGAGCAGCCTGTTGCGATGTGAAATGGCTGTTTAAGTCTCGGAGATGGGCAAACAATAATGAAATTTCAGGAAAATTAGCTTCATCATTGGTTTTTTATGAAGGACCGCTATCAGATGAAGTGTAGTAATATCTAACGTCTACCCAAGTGTGGACTCCCATCGCCTGCCTGCTCTTTGAAAATTTTGCCCTGAAGTAATTGATGTCAGAGGCTGGGATAGATATTATTAATTTCACTGCCCTGCCTTCGGTTTTACATATCTCCTTGTCTGGAGCGGAAAGGCGGTGTGCTTCTCTCTGTGCTTTTTTATGGAGACTCAATCTCTTCATCTGAGGTTGGTGGCGAGTGTTTGCAAACTCTCCAAAGACCCAGGGAAGAATATAAAGGACAGAAATAAAAGGATGTGAGCTTTTACAGAGAACATGACTCGGGGGCATTTGGGATTGACATCCCTGTAATAGCATTTTTTTTCTACCTGCGTAATGCCGTTTGGCATGCTATGGGTACTAACCACATTCCAGGACTGTGGCTATTCACTTGTGGATTTACTGGCTTCCTCTCATCACGGTACATAGTAGAAGTATAAGGAGGCTGGAACTGATCACTTGGTCCTTGGAATGTCCTAGGTTTCCCTTGATGCTTCATGGGAATGCTATCAAGAATTAGACATGGTTACTATGCCATATACAATTCTGTCTTGATTTCTTTTGACCAGTCTATGATTGACACATTCTAGCTCCACCCATACTTCCCTATTCAGTGCCTTACTTTTCAGAATGGCAACTTAGTACCCTTTGAAGTGAAGCTTAGTTATGGGTCACTTAGCAATAGAAATAATTTCAAAATGTGGGATGACAGATGTGTAATTGTTCCGTGCAGTTGCTCACTGACTGCTGGAATTGCCCTATTTGTAATGGTTCATAACCTTCCAGACAGTTAGGACACACACATTCATTGATAGTACTCCTCTCACTCTCTGAACATCCGTTTTCTTCCAGACACAGCTCGTGAGCGCTCTTGTCTGGGTATGCATCTGTAGATCTGTGAGGGAACCTGTTGGAGGTGGGACATGATCTTGTCAATACATCTCATTTCACAGACCATTCAGATTTAATGTCCACATGGATGGCTGTTGGAAAAGCAGTAGGATGGACTGTGAAATTTAGAGAATTGATTTCAGCATTCCTCAATGGTAGGAGAAGGAGAGGTGTTTCTGCAGGAGGAAAAAAAGAGTGGTTGAAAAAGCTCTCTTTTTTTTAAAACAGCTTAATCGCCAGGAGCGGTCGATTCGTCCTGGGGCTCTGATTATTTATCTGGATTAGCCAAGCATGCGTAATGTGTCCTCAGAAAGATCTAATAAATTACGTCATTTCTCGCTCGATGATGACTTAATTAAGAGCAGCAGGGAGCTGCATTTGGCAGCATAAGATCTCCTAGTTGCCCGGGGCACCTCATCCCCTAGGCGACCATCAGGAGCCTACAGCATGCCTGGGGTATTTTTCCACTGTGCCGGGATTGCCAGACATTATGGGAAGAGGCATAACAATGCCCCTGGTGCTACAGTAACAGGCCCTTGCCTCTTGCCTCTTTATGACCCAGCCTGTGACCAGACCAGAAGACCCTCGATACCCACCACTGCTCCCCCCTCCACTGGGACAGAGACAGATGGCACTAACAAGTCATCTGTAATATTCCTGGAACTCTGTGAATTTCCACTGGGGCTATTATGGAATGGACAGAAAGGCATGGTAGATTTCTGACAGCAGTTTAGATGTAATTACAGTGGTGTTATTGCTTGGCTAATAAAAGACTGGTCAGTGTTAAAGTCCTGCAAACTATTTAGCATTGACAGAAACTGTTACATGAGGGTAACATTCAGGACACCATTCTGTCAGGATGTTGCTTGAGTTTGGCTATTTTAAGGTGAACCCACTATGGACACAGCTTTCATTCAATGCTCAAGGCCAAGGACAGGCAAGAGCAGTCTGCTTTTTGGGAGTTGTACTGAGTTGTAGAGGGCAGCGTGGTGGTAAAACCAGTGTCACTGCCACACAGCTTCAGAAACTTGAGGTCCTGAGTTCAATGTCCACATCAGGGGACTATCTATCCTCTCCCAGTGTCTGTGAGGGTTTCCTCCGGTTGTTCAGATTTCCTCCCAAAATTTGAAAACACATGCTGGCAGGTAGATGTAGTATTCTATGTGAAATTGTCCATAGCCCTGAGTGTGTGATGCCCTGTTATAAACTGGTACCCTGTTCAGGGTCTGTTCCTGCCTTGCGCCCACTAGATTCCTTGTAGGCTCCAGACTCACCACGACCCTGACAAGGATGAAGGTTTTACAGAAAATGAATGAACAGGTTGTAGAGCAAAAGTGTGTTTTCTGGAATGATGAATCATGAACCAATCATCTAACATCAGTTCCGGACCTCACTAACCTCACCCTGTATATCACAAGATTTCTCTGGCATAGCATACCACATACAGCAGGACAAAGACGGAGAGCCCATTTGAGTAAAAGCAGTAGACGACCTCCTGCTCTGCAGTCTCTTAGCTTAAGAAGCTGTGCGTCACAATGCAGCACAGATTGCCATTAGAGAACAGCCTCTGGATCACCAGGAGTCTGAAAGTCATATCACACCCCAGCAACTGTTTGCCGAAGCGGCATTGTGGATTCATACCTCATTCCTGATTGATTTAACCCTTTCATTTATTTAGTGCGACACTTGCAAAGTCATGAGCAGAGTCATGAGTGTTGGTGGGAAGGTTCTCACTTGCACTCTCTCACTTTCTGTATCTCATGCATACACAATGTGTCTGAATAATGAGAGCGATATGAGGGTTTTGTCTGATTAGAGGGCAGAATATAACAGAGATTGATATTCAGCACACACTCTCTAAGTATTGTGAGCATAAGGGACTAGCGAGTGGTATGAATAATGTAACAAGTAGCAAACCTTTAAATCAAGAACACTGTTGGAAACTTGAGTTTTGGTTCTTCTCAGTTTCTAAGTTTTATTTCGAGGAATTATTTGGTGAAAGCGCACATTTACACGCTGTTTATTTTACCGCACACGCAGGCAGCCAAGGCATGTTTGGAAAGCCAAGACAAGCTTTGTTAGGCAGATGTAGCTAACAAGTTGTGTACTGTATCCAGTAACCCGCAGCCCTTTATGATTACACGACTGCACGCTCTCATAATTGGCCTAACAGTTAACCTCACTGTGGCAATTCAATTTAATGGCTACATGTAAATATCAACAGCCATAGTCCAAATCCACTGAAGCTAAGGAGGTATCTGTATAATATTGATATTGAAATTATATTGTATCAACCAAAGTTAGGAAATATATTGGGATGTTGATTTTTGCCATATCATCTAGCCCTAGGTGATACATCTCTGTATCTCATCCTTCAGATTGTAGGCGTGTATCTGAGCTGTGCTTATTCTTAGTATTATTTACTATTACTTTTACATAAAAGAGACATTTGTTCATTGCATGTGCACATTATTTTTGATATCTGGAGCCTACCAACCCACACACTGTGAAAGAAGTGTTTTTGTGGGCTGCATAAGACAGAAAACGTTAGAGAATGGAGACGGAGAAGAAAGAGAACCAAGCAAAAATGGCTAAAACCCAGAGCTTCTGCTCCTCACTCCTGGGCTCTTGAGCTGAACTGAGCTTTGGCCCATTCTCATTTAAAGGAACGGGTGCTGAAACAGCCGTTCTGAACAGGGATGCTTAGACGGGAGCTGTGGTTGTGTTGCAGTATTTTGGCCAAAGTATGTCTCAGATGTTAGATTAAGACTCCTGTGTTCTCTTGGTTTGTCTCTAGTTCACAAACCAAACTTAGGAAGTTTGGGAGCATCTACTTCTTCAAGACTTCCTCTGAAATACATGATGTTAATAGAGAATTCTTCGTTTCAGTGACAATTCTGAATCTTCTGCCAATGCTTTACGTTAGTTATTGGAGGATTTCTTTGAGGATATAATGGCCATTAAACATTAGTGAGGTCAGGTACTGGTAAATGATGATTAGTTCAGGTCACAAAAACCACTCTGAATCATTTCAGTGGTATTGTATGAAGCTCACAGGTCTAAACTAAAGAAACCCCCATGTTTTTAATGATGGAACACCTCTGTCATGAAAAGAGAGCCATTGTTGATCTGTATTCAATATTTTTCTGTGGTTTCACATAAGGGACCTTCCAGGTGTTGGTTTCATTATGCTTTCGCTGGCACTGCAAAAGTAGAAGCACACTTTCTGATGGAGAGTAGCACCTCCGTAGTGGTGCGAGATCCGATTTCCATTTAGTTACATTCATTGATGTGGCTGCTGGTGCTTGGAGAGCTCCTGCTCCTGAGGTGGTCTCCCTCTCACAGGGTCTCACTGCTCCATTATCCTGCACCAAGCTGTCCTGAGTGCCTATTGTAGGAGATAGGGATGCTTCACCGAGCTTCCTTTCAGCAGCACTCGCCCAGGTTCATCACAGCATCAGATACACAGTCGTTGCCTCTGTCCTCTCTCTAGCCCTCCCTCCTTCTTTCAGTCACCCTCTATCACTCCCTTTTTTGGCTCTACCTCTCTGTATGTTCCTCTTTCTCTATCACACAACTCCCTCCCACCCTCCATCCCTCCCTCGCTCCCTCGCTCCCCTGGAGTTAACTCACAAATACAGAGCTTTGAGTCCTTTCAATCGAATCCAGAGGTTCTCAGAACGGCTGGGCTTGTCCTTAAAGCTAATACCTTCACCTCATTAAGATAAGGTGAGTCTTGGTAAGGATGGCACGGCACAGCGCTAATATTATTCATACAATGTTTTCAGCAGAGGTAGATAGTGGCGGTGTTCATTTTTATGTCAAATCCAGCCTTCGTAACTTTAAAAACGGCTCAGAACTTTACTGCTTGCACTCATACATTCAGACATCGAGGTTAAGAGGCAAAGCAGAGGATATTTAACTTATTTTAAAGGTGCAGTACATAAATCTTACCACTGGAAAAAATAGCAATAAATATTTATGACACTGCCACGGCCCAAAAACACACATTGGTAGGTGGATTGGAGACTAAAATAATAAATAATTAAATAACAAAATAAATAAAAGTCTCCCTGGGTGTGTCGCCCTGTGAAGGACTGGCGCCCCCTTCAGGTTGTTTTCCTGCCTTGGGCCCAGTGATTCCATGTAGGGTCTGGACCCACCAACACCCTGAAGTGGATAAGTGCTTACAAACAAAGAATAAATAAATGAATGAATATTTATTCATTTTTTTCACAGTGATTAGTTTTACATTTTTCTACAAAGTGCTTCTCACATTTCTGGAGCTACCACACAGATAGCCATGTTTAAAATAGATAGATCTATAGTACAACATACATCCTGGACAACAGATGTCAGTACAACAACTGTTTTATAAAATGAAGACAGCAGTCACTAGCCGGTTTCTCTCTGCATTTAGAGATCCTCTGCTCCATGGTCATTGGCACTCTTCCTGTAGCGGAGGCCTGCAACAAGTCTTCAGGACCCTGGGGATCCCTGAACCAACAGCTGGAGGAAATAGGCACTCAATGTACAAATGCTAATGGGTGGATTATCGAACAGACCTTGGTCAGAAATAGATCCGAAATGCATAACTCAAGCTAAACTCTACATAGCCTTATGGGAAGAAGCTTCTAATTTTTAGGGAATCTGAAAGCCAGAATCAGAAGAGTTCTTCCGCACACAGGATGAGTACAAGGTGTTTGATGCTGGACATAATGGGTAGTGACTTCCTCTGTAAAAGAGCAAGACACAGCAGAATATTAAGAGACTCGGGTACTTTAAAATATTAATATTTGACAGCCACAGAAATTGTATTCTGCCGTCGTCGATGGAAAGTGAAAGAGGATTTGTACAGGGTGTGTGGGGTGGGTATGACCTAAATGCCCGTTTTCAGCACTTTGGGTTTCAGTAGGTTCAACATTCAGGGCTCTTTATTTCCTTATGGGGTCCAAATCATGGGGGCTATTTGTTATTTTGCCCCCAAACTCATAATGCAAGTAATATAGCATCACAAATTAGGTAAGATTTGCAAGATGGAAATTCATATATCAGTAATAATGTACAGGTCTCTTGGGATCAAAGCACCAAAATATATCATAAAAACATTAGAAAACATAAGATGACTGGAGATATATGTTTCCATTTCCCATAATAAGAACTTTTCATTGATGTCCAGAAACTGTCCTAACTACTGCAGATTATAAACGATATTATGGGGATGTTTGCATTGTCTCGAATAACCCCTTTCAAACATCCACGGTAACCCAGAAGTGTGCCGGAGTTTAACTGTCGGAGCTATATACGCAAACATGAACACCTGCAACATTTGACCCGGACTTTACGCAAACTTTATCCCGCTAGCCCCCTAGTATAGACTCCAGGTAAAGTCAGAGTCAGCACAAGTTAGAACTGATTGCCAAGATCAGCCAGGCACTGCATGTGTGAAAGGACTACTCCGGGACATCCCCGTACCTGATACTCCGGGGGTCATATTAGATAGAGGCCAGTGGCAGATGCTGGTCTTTCAAGGAGGGGAAGCTCAATTTCGGCCTACATCATAAAATGTGTCGGTTTATTTATACGTAAATTCTACCCTCCGTTCCTTTTAAAGAAAATGATGAAAATGATGACAAGGTCTATGACCTTGTACCAACAAGGCGTCTTTTCCAGGGACTTGACTAGTGTCCTCTCAGTGGCCAGCAGAGCTAGGCTGCTTAAACGGCCTTGGCCCATGTGAAGTGTGTCCGCCTGTGAGTGCTTTGTGACGGTGGAGGCGCTCAGCAGCACCCGCTGGACAGAAACTGCGACAGAAGTCAGAAAGAGTGATTGAAGTCCGTCTCTAAAACACAAGCAGCTACAAAAAACCCACCAGAAATAGAAGCTCGATTTGTCGCTAGTCATTTTTAAAAAAGAAAATGCCACTAAGAGAACTTAGAAAGTCTCCGGTTCAACTCAGAACAGAATGAAAATGTAATACTCCCACGGATCTTTACACCAAAGGATCGCTGATTCACTCATTTCACTGTCAATCAAAAAGGGATTCAGCCTCAGACAGATCACCCAATCATCATTCAGAAGCTGAGCGTCCGGGCCAGCCGAGGCCAGCCCACTGCCCCATAGATCCCCAGAGATGCTGAGCGTGATAATGGGCCCTGAGATGGGCGGGACAAAGCCCAGCAATTATCCAATCACTCGTCTCGTTTCGCTGCACTTCGCTGCTTAGCAATTGAACTCTGTGGACGCTCAGCGTCCTCACTGTTTAAAGCACTGTGAAGCTACGGGAATGACTGAGAGGAAAGCTGCGTCTTTACCAGTGATAAGAAGCTGATTCTGAACAAATGTTGAGCGCGTTGTAGTGCATATTTATTCATCGACATGTAAACACAACAGTATATATTTGATCACTTATTTTTTGACATTTTAGGGGAAGCTGATCTTCCCTTGCAGTCTTAGAGCAATCGCCTCTAATAGAGGCATAAATGTTCAGACACTTACTATAAACAACACCAGTTTGTTACTACAATCCTGATCCTTTGAATCAAATCAGGACATCCCTAGTGTCAGTTGTTTCCATTTCTGAACCTCATTTGCTCTTCTAAATGTTCATGCATTATACATGCATCGTATCCGCTGAAATGAGACAGGGGAAATATTACATGTGGTAGACTGAGCAGGCTTATTTTCTGCCTGTTTGTCACTGATAAGTACCCAAGTTAATGTTGTGTTGGACCTTAATTATCTTCGTTTCAGAGTAAAACTATTTAGGCCTAGTAATGATGTGAACATTCTGTTTAATGACAGTTTCCCCGACTTAATTTCATTCACAAGTGTTTTGAGTCGTTTTTTTTTTCCTCTATCCAAAATGAGCCAAGCTTCCTCATGCATTCCCCAAGTTTCTGCCGCAGTGAACTTTGTTCACATAAACCGAACCAAGGCTGTTAAAGTCTTCTCAAATCAACGGAGCATGACCGGATCACTTTATAGAAAATCCTGGTTCTAACCCACTCTGCAACACACGGTCGAGTAAAAACATTATTGGCCCTTTAAGAGTGATCAGAGGCTCTGTGGTTGCTAAGCTACGCACATCAAGGCAGGACTGCTGCTCGAGTTTTCCAGTTGTGGACACTAGGCCGAGTGTCAGTGATCTCAGTTTAATGAAGGACTTCTTCGATACGTGGGAAAAGAACAGACATTCAGATTTACAGATAGTAAATATATCCAACATGGCTGCTACAACCTTCTATATTTCAGCATCATTACTTTCACCATCTCTTGTATTTGTATAGCACCTTTGCCATGCTTATGGATGTGTTGCAATCCTAATTTCAATTACACTTTACAATTACCAATCCACTGCAAACACATGCCCCACTCGACAGGGAACTACGCCTCACTGCGATAAAGCCCCACTTCACAGGCTATTAACTCCTTCGCCGTGGTATGAAATACTACTGCACCAGCTCAGTCCCAGTGAGAATGACCCCAGCTCCCACTTCACTTTGCTGCTATGGTAAGAAAGACCTCAGGTCATGGCTGTGAACAAATCCCAGTTTGTCAACTGTGGCCCAGTAGAGATATGATCAGAGGGGAGATCAGCCACTAGCTCAAAACTGAAAATAGAAACAGGAAAATGTAATAGCTCTCGACATTACGTCTGTCTACAGGCAATGACCCTCACTTCAGTGCAAACCAGCCAATCAGCTGTCAGTTCTGTGCTGTTTAGCTTTGCATTAATAGGTCTCTTGTCATTGAAAGACATATGTCTTTAATGAACCTCTTTCTTCTAGGTCACACCAAAAAATAAAAAATACATATACCACCCGGGACTGTTCAAAACAAACCTAATCGCAACCAACCAACCAACACTCAAAATCCAGAAAAGAAAACAGAAGCACAGCTCGTGTTCAGAAGCTCAGTCTGTGTTCTGCTCACCCTTCTATCCAAGGTTCATGTTATTTCTGTCTTGTCTTTGGCCTGAAATTAGGCTGAGTACTGTACGAACCCTGACAGTTCTGACAGTGATATGTTGCTTTGTCTTAGCCTTCACCCACAGAGGGACATGGGCATACATGAGTTTCTAGTACAATCAGTGAATTCAGGTACTTTAAGGTGCATTGTGCTGGACACGTTGGTGAAAGTGTTGAAAAGCCCACCAGCACTGGACAGACTTCTCAGAGCTGGAGCCCCATCATGTACGTTTTGCATATGCCTGACCTTAGTGATGTTCTTGTGGATGGATGTCATCAAATCTCACAGATGTGGTTCAGTGTCTACTCTCAAGCCTTTCCAGAGTAGTAGGTTTTACAGCAAAGGGCCAGATAGTGTATGCTAAGTTAGTGTCATCTTATCAGGCGCTGGCCTACCCAGAGGGAGAGCGGTAACATATCGGGGTCTTCTAGCCACAGAAGGCGGTGATACCCCTGAGGCCAACGGTTGCACATGAGGTTCCTTTAATTATTTCCTTTTAAGCATTTAGTGGCACGTTAATTAAAGCCTCATGATTCTTCTGCTGCGTGCCACGTTTGTTTGCTGTGGGTCTGTTTTTGTTGCAGCACCATTTTGACAGTCGTTTGTCTTTATACAAACGAAGCATTGTTGGTCATTTCTAGTTTCAGTCAGATGGCCTTTCTCTGACAAACTCGGCAGGTCACCACTTTCTAAATCTGTGAGAATTAAAACTTTTGGACCATTAGTTGTTTGTGTGTCATGGGGATGTTTTGAAAATGACAGTGTGACTGATAAGACTTTTTTTTTTGTTTGATTGTTATTTATTAATTTTTGGTTGATGAAGGGAAGGCGCTATCGTCTAATTCAACTTTAAATGTCAAATCAGTACAGAGTTGCCGTGCATCGTTTTTGATCATTTTAAAAGTGTTGTAGAAGTTAGTCACACAAATTAATACTCTTTAATCTTAAAAGATTTTTGGATGTATTAAGTATTTATCTATTTATTAATGCTTATCTATTTATTTATTCTCTCTCTCTGTCTCTATCTCTCTCTCTCGCTTTCCCTCTCTCTCTCTGTCTCTCTCGCTTTCTCTGTCTCACTCTCTCTCTCTCTCTCTGTCCCTGTCTCTCTTGCTCTCTCTCTCTCTCTCTTTCTCTCTCTGTGTGTCTCTCTCTGTCTCTCTCTCTCTCTCTGTCTCTGTCTCTGTCTCTACCTCTCTCTGTCACTCTCTCTCTCTCTCTCTCTCTCTCTCTCTCTCTCTCTCTCTCTGTATCTCTCTCTCTCTCTCTCTGTGAGCAGAAGTACAAGCCAGGCCGTTGTGATGAAATACTGAAGTGGAAACCTCCCAGCCTCAATTCTGTGGATTTCCGACTGAAGATCTCCAAGGTTGGAGGTGAAGGGTGAGTATCCGTCTCCAAGGCAACAAGCACTTTCATATCCCCGACAACAAATAAACATCAAAACACACACACATACACACCTGTCATCTATGGTACTGTGTCTTCACTTTGAAGCTTCTCTTTGTAGCAGGCTTTTTTAGACTTGTATAGCAGTGCTGGGAGATTTACACCAGTGTTGGTATCTGTGTGTGTGTGTATGTGTGTGTGTGTGTGTGTGTGTGTGTGTGTGTGTGTGTGTGTGTGTGTGTGTGTGTGTACAAGAATGTGAAATACAAGAGAGTGGGTATATTACATAATCCCAGCCCTGAGTCATGTGCAGGTAGTAGCAGCAAGCTTAATTCAGCTCAATAGATACTTACCTCCCTGGACATTTGATGATATTAGTGTTATCCATGGCTCAAATGAAAATCAACTCCCCTGTTTGCCCGCAGGCTGCAGTATTGTTATGAGTGTTATTATGGCCTAGAAATTGACCTTATTCTTTGTTATTTTTTTTATTTACTTATTTTTAAATTCAACTTCCTGAAGACAAAACAAGGAAACTACACACTCTCCTGACTCTAAATGGGAGATAAACTCTTAGCACTTATGTTCCACGTAGAACCAAACAAAGGTTCTGTTTGGGGGGGCGGTGTTGTGATGCTAAAGTAAAACCAGTGAAAGAAATGTATTAACATACAGCATGGCAACAAACTCCCAAAATAGTATCAGTCTCTGCCTTAAAGCCCCTGTTGCCTCTTTTTTGCAGGTGTCTTCTAACAGTTGTAAGTTTTATGGTAAAAGTGCTCTGATGTGGCACAGAAAGAAAGGTGTATTCTCTGTTGTGCTTTAGCCGGATGGGGCTTAGTTAATGGGGCAAGAGTTAAGGTATTCTCATTCAGCAGCTTCTTATTCTGCTGTTCCGGTCCACATAGAAAGTGATGATTTCAATTCAAAGCACGTACCAAATCTCAGATATGTTCCCTCATCATTTGCTAGTTCTCTGGTCTGTTTGTACACAGGGTTAAGATAAAAAAGGAAGGGTGTTTGTCCAACCTGTCTCAGGCATGTTGTCTATGTGCCACTTGCTGAGAAACAACATCTACAGGTGTTTGGATGCTGGAAAGACCTCTTAATGTTGAAAAGCATGAAAAGAGATGAGAACGTTGCTCTATTTCTGCTCCATAGGTGGGAATTATTGACTTATACAGTGGAACCTCTACTTACAAATTTGATTCGTTCCGTGACCCGGTTCGTAAGTGGAAAAGTTCGTTTCTCGAGTCAATTTTCCTCTTTTAAAATAATGGAAAAGCAATTAATGTGTTCCAGCCCCCACCCCGAAAGTCACCCTTTTTGCACTGATATGTTTACAACACTCTCAAATTAGTAAAAAAAATACATGTAGTGTTACTAAAAATAAAAAAGAAATACAGTGGTAACAGTAATAAAAAAGAAATAAAGTTGTAAGTGGTTACACATCGCTACCTTGAAGACGTGACGACTGGCTGGAAGAGTAACACAGGCACTGGCTGTATGACGAGGGGGGGTGGGTGGAATAACGGAGAGTAGGCGGTGAATATGGGGAGACGAAGCGTAGATACGGCTTAACTTAGCACAAATTTCGATGTCTGCTATTTACGCTAATGCTAAATTGCTAAAGCTACAATTTGCTAATCTTAAAAGGTCACTCAAGTCTGGGCGCTGGGAAACTCGCCTATTGGGGTCAGTGGCCATTTCCAGCCACTAACTGCATTGAAGTAAACAATTACCAAAAGTCTTACAAAAATAAACAAATGAGTTTATGTTGTAAAACATACAGGGTGTTAAACTCCTGCCACAAACAAGGTACAGTCCATTTCTTACTCAAACACACCATTCTACCTTAAAAACAAACCTTTGCTGTGAGAACGGTAGTCCTCCAGAGTTGCTGACCCTTCCTTTATATCGTACAGCAGTTACGAACTCCAAAATATACCTCCTGCACCCTTTACTATGGAATGACAAAATATAAATCGAAACCTGATGAATAAGAAGGCACCTCTGGCTTCAGCACTTTCTGTTTATTATATATATTTTTTTAAATTGTTGTTTATCCTGAATTTTTGCAACATTTTTCCACAATTATTAGTCATCACCAACTCCACACTGAATCTCCCCGATCACATACAAAGACACCAGCCTCCGGAGAGTGGAGGTGAACGTATGCTTCTCCTGAGACATATGAGGTCAGTCTACAATTTTGGGGCGAGTCCAACACCACAGAACAGTTTAGAGTGTCAGAGGAGTATGTAAACTGTCCAGATCTGTCACATCAGCTGACACCTGTAGCACTGTTTGCAGTGATGGGGAGTGGTGAGGAGTGTGGGCCATCCACCCCACCCTGAGAACAAGCCCTATTGTGCTCCCTAGGACTCCTGGCCTCGGACAGCTTAGGCTTTTAGGCTGACGCTGTGTGTGATAAACTAGTGTATGGTCAGCTTCAATATGAGAGACGAGGCAGAGACTGATCCTATTTGTTTTTTCTTTTTTCTTTCATGTTATTTGTTAATAAATGTTTGGTGACGGGTACCTTCATTATGTCATTATTCATTCAACACTCAATAACTGCTGTAAAAACATAAAAGGCCCCACTGTTGAGCACTGTAGAAATAATAGCAGCCCTGAAATGGAGTGCTACTGATATAAAATCCATTTAGTTGAGGTCTTTGTTTTGGATCCGGTGTCTCTCAGCCCACTCATTCCCCACAGTTTGAAAACTTCTGCAATATAGAACCACTTTTGAAAAGGTTTTTTTTATTTATTTATTTATTTTTTAAAAGGACCATATACATGTTCATCCTTACGTAGACTGTTCAAGACACTGTGCACTAGACATCCATCCAGTGAAGCTTTAAAGCGTTTGATAGGTATCTCTCCAGTAGCTGTGTTCTGCTTGCTAATGGAGCTTTGAGACTCTTCATGGGGCTCATGTGGTATTTGAGGGTGTTGTTCCCTAGAGCCAGTCTTAATGATGGTTAGATTTCACAGCCTATAATAGAGACTAATGATACCAGGAAAATGTCTCTCTCTCTCTCTCTCTGTCTGTCTGTCTGTCTGTCTGTCTGTCTGTCTGTCTCTCTCTCTCTCTCTCTCTCTATCTCTCTCTCTCTGTCTCTCTGTCTCCCTCACTCTGTATCTCTCTCTCTATCTGTCTCTGTCTCTGTCTCTACCTCTCTCTCTCTCTCTCTCTCTCTCTGTCTGTCTGTCTGTCTGTCTGTCTCTCTCTCTCTCTATCTCTCTCTCTCTGTCTCTCTGTCTCCCTCACTCTGTATCTCTCTCTCTATCTGTCTCTGTCTCACTCTCTCTCTCTCTCTCTGTGTATCTCTCTCTCTCTATCTGTCTGTCTCTGTCTCTCTCTCTCTCTCTCTCTCTATCTATCTATCTATCTATCTATCTATCTATTTGCCTGTCTCTCTCTCTCTCTCTCGATCTATCTGTCTGTATCTCTCTCTCTCTCTCTCTCTTTCTATCTATTGATCTATTTTTCTGTCTCTCTCTCTCTCTCACTCTATCTATCTATATGTCTGTCTCTCTCTCTCTCTATATCTATCTATCTATCTATCTGTCTGTCTCTCTCTCTCTCTCTCTCTCTCTCTCTCGCTCTCTCCCTGTGTCCCTGTCTCTTTCTCTCTCTGTCTTTCTATCTATCGATCTATCTATCTGTGTGTCTCTCTCACTCTCTCTCTTTCTCTCTCTCTCTCTCTCTCTCTTCATTATCTTCAGTCGCAATAGAACATTATATTTCAAGTTGGTGTGTGTGAAAAGGACTCAACTGGAACAAAATAAAAAAAAAAAACCACATTTTCCTGCACCTAGAAATCTAACAAACCTGTCAATAAACAAGGAGTAAAAGCGCAAAAGTAAACACAAATCCATTGATAATTATATACCTTCAGCTGCAAAAATAAAGTGTGGAGAACTGTGTGCTTGAGGACAGAGGTGTGACGAAGGTGTAACTGGTTAAACTCACAGACCACAAACGCTATCTCACAACTCCCTGATTCTGTTTTGTGTTTCCGTTTACACTCAGTGGGGAGGGAAAGTTTAAAGTGTGGTGCTTAGTCACTGCAGCTGAAATTAGCATTTCCTATATTCTGAATCCTCAGAGCTGAAGTTCAAAGTCCTGTTTTAAATGTGAATAAAACGAGAGATTGCTTTTGATTATAGAAATGTAGGGCCTTTGTAGTCTGTGATAATATATGGTAAAAGAGTGGAAATAGTCAATAGTTCGACAGAGATGTCATCTGACCTGTCATGATCGGTGAATATTTATTCATTTATAAAGAAGGTTTAGTAGAGGAGATTTTAAGACGTCTTGTAGGTGCTCTATAAGTTTGCCATTTTCCAAGCAGAAGACTGTGGAGAAATTGGAGTCTGCCGCACTTAGCATTATTGGGATTGCCCTCCCCAATGTAGAATATCTGTATATTTAGAGGACACAGAAGAGAGCACTTAGGATTTTAGGGTGTAAACCACGAATGGGAACCCTGTGTAACATGGTGCTTTGAAACTTTAAAACTAAACAAAAGACAAATGCTAAAAATAAAAATAAAACTCATTCAAAATAGTAGTGCACTTCCATTCATTTGTCCATTCGTAAGACAGATCTCCCTCAGTCACACGGTTACTAAACTGAGAAGACAAAGCTTAGCACATGTAACGGTTCAAGATGCTTGGAGGAGAACACTACCAGCAGAGTTTGTTATAGTAGCTAACAGAGCTATAGTATTGTTGTTCAAATATGTACGCCAACGTTAACAAAAGCTAGTTTGAATAGACCATAGATATGCCCCACCCACCACCCCCACTCTCTCTCTCTCTCAAACACACGTATATTGACTGTGTTGGGGGTTGTGAGTATGGTAGTGTGCGAGGTGTTTGGAGGTGTCTTTTTGAGAGAAGAGGCTGAGCAGCTCCAGTAAACAGATCAATAACTCCCACATGAGTGGACGTAGAGCTCCTTATCCCACAGCTGTATCGGACCACCCCTGCCTCCACTCCTCTGAGCTCCCACCACACCTCCAAACACACACTCTTACACCCACATTGAGAATCCTACTACTCATCCCCACTGCTGCTATAAGCGGAGACAATCTCGTACACACACACTGCTCATCTCTTAGAGTTCAGCTCTTTCCAATTTGAAACAAAGCAGTTTATTGCACTTTTGTTGATAGATTTACATTAAGATTCTTGGCTACAGTAAGCAATAGAATGAATCTAATGACCAACAGGCAATAACGAGCCATGAATTATTCATTCATCTGTTGATCTTCTGCAAATGCAAAGCAGGAGCACACCCTGGACAGCTGCATGTTATTAGTGATAGTATTGGCTGATATCAATGATGCTGTGGGTTGCTAATATCGGTAATTCCTGTCTTATATTCCTTTATTAAGTTATTAATAAGTTTATTTTCTGCAGTCAGTTAATCCTGTACATATGTTTTTTTTTAAAAAATCATTTGTTCACTGAACCTACCAACCCCCACACTGTGAAAAAAGTCCACCCAGTCCGTTTTCGGTGGGCCGCCCAAGTCTGTAAATATTGGATAAAACTAGCCGTTCTGATTTTGTGCTGCTTCCTAAGTAGAGTGCAGGGACTTTACAATTGCCCCGCCCCCTCGTCTTAGTCTCTCCAATCATAGCGCTGGAACCGTGTTCATGTGCGAACTCAAAGCTGAGGTTAAATGGAGCAAAACGAACACGAGTGTTGATAAAGAAGAGCAGATATGGAGAGAACAAGAACAGAAAAGAAAGAAAATCAAGCGAAAATGACTTCTTCACGCTGAACTGAGCTGCATCTCATTCTCATTTAAAGGAACAGGAGCTGAGACCGGTCATTCTGAACAGGGCTGTATAGTGAGAGCTGCTGCTGTGTTTGATCCAATGAGCTTAACACATTAAACCAACAACAAAAAAAAATTCCCTGATGTGACACATCTGGGCAGTTGCCATTCTCCTCCGACATATTGAACTGTCCAGTGGCGTTACATTGTGGCTGTCTCTGTGGAAACACATGCTTCCTCCCAGGTTAATGGCACTGTGTGCAACTAGATGAGTCCTAGCTAACGGAGGTGGATTTGGTGATGCAAATGATGGAGGAGAAATATTAACCGATTGTAGGAGGGCAATTTCGTAGAGGCACATTCATTTGCTGTGAAATGGATTCATGCAGCGAACGTTGGAGATGCTTCAAAAGTTCCACTGATATTGCCATAAGCCTCTTAAATCAGAAATTACTTTTGTCCATGCTCTGCTGCTTCTACGACTTATGACTGCAATCTGGAAGATGATCCTAGTAGGTGTTACAGCACCAAACAGACGTGTGAGCATAGCTGGTGGGTGGCTCTCTCTCTCTCTCTCTCTCTCTCTCTCTCTCTCTCCCCACCTCCCTCCCTCCCTCTCTCCAGGCTCTGGTGATAAAGAGACCTGTTAGGTACGGAGGTTGCGGCTGTGTCTCTGCCCCTGCTAAGAAACTGGAAAATGTGACGAGCGCTTGTCTCTTCCCTCCTACGCCAAACCCTCTCTCTTCCTCTCCGTCTGCCTTGGCCCCTCATCCACACTCGTTCCCTTTCTCTCATTATTTTCAAAAGGGTTCGTAGAAGAGAGCAATGACAAAGGCGAAGAGGCTGAGAGCTGAAGAAAGGGACTACAGAAAGCTCTGCTCTTTGGGCTCAATTCGACAGAGTGTTTCAGGGAAGAAGAAGGTCGTGTTTGTAGCTTTAGCCTTCTGGCCTTGAGTTTATTCTGTGGTTTATATTCGTTAAAAAAAATAAAGCCTCACCTGCAGACCCCCTCATTTTTTGGTTTCTAACCTGTTCATACCTAATTCAACACTGACCATTAATTTATTTGAGGTTGGAATGAATGAATGAGTGATAGACAGATGGATAGATGGGTACACACACACATACATATGTACATACATGCATACACACACTTGTATAGTGCTTTTCTATGCCCCCAAAGTGCTTTACATTATTTGGAACCTTAGGGAATTGCCTCAACCACTGCAGCCTTCATTCAGAGCTCTTTTGAGAGTGGCAAGGCATAAGGAATGTTACCGCCGAGGGGGTAGATGATAGTTGATCTTGGCAGTTAATGTTCTCCTCCAAGCGTGTTGAGCTATAGTGGCTTTTGGTTAGCAGCAGTGGAAGAGAAATGATAGTCTTCTTCGTATGTCCTAGAGGAAGCATATGCTTGTCTTCACCGTTGAAAATAGGTGCCATGGTGTGACTTTGTTCCAGCTGATGAGCTGGAGCTGGTAGTGACAGACTTGATGAGTGTCGACTGTGGTAAGTTCTCTCAGGTTTTCCCCATGTTACCAACCTCAGAAAACAGTGTCTGAGTAATATCTTTTGAAGGGGAATGCGCTTCTTTATCGTTTTTTTTGGGTATTGTTTTGCTCTTTAAGAATAATAGTTTCAAGAGCAGTGCAGACGCCCTTGATAGAAGTCCTGCAAATGTGTTTTAGAAGATAGGGTAGGTGTGATTTGTAAAAAAATGTGTCTCGGGCCTCAGGCAGTGCATTCATAAGTATGTAATGTAATAACTTTCTTGGAACTTTCCCCAGATTTTCTCTGAGCTCGCGGAGGTATAAAGACCTCTGATTCCTATCTCCAGTGCTGTGAACAATGGAGAGACTAAATTGCTTTGCAAGAATGAAACACTTTATATTAAACCACTTTGCGATACTTTGTTTACATCCTAACCTTTGGATTATGCTTGAGTGGAATGCTTTAGGGAGTTGATTTAATCTTTAGAAATTACAAAATAGTAATGTTTGTATGATTATTTACAACATATTGCTGTTACTTTTGAGTTAAATAATTATTTAAATTAAATTACGTGACTTTACGTGAATTGCAGGGTCATGTATCCTGAAGGTAGTTGAATATGAAAAGGGCAGCAAGGTGAGGCAGCAATGTCACTACCACAGCTCTAGGGTCCTGGAGTCATGGGTTCCACCTCACCTCGGGTTACTGTCTGTGTTCTCCCTGTGTCTGCGTTGGTTTCCTCCAGCTTCCTCCAATTTCCTTACACTATTCAAAAGCATATGCTGGTGGTATAATGTGTAAAAGAGTATAATAATTGTAATAGAGGCACGGTGGTGCAGCAGGTAGTGTCGCAGTCACACAGCTCCAGGGACCTGGAGGTTGTGGGTTCGATTCCCGCTCCGGGTGACTGTCTGTGAGGAGTGTGGTGTGTTCTCCCTGTGTCCGCGTGGGTTTCCTCCGGGTGCTCCGGTTTCCTCCCACAGTCCAAAAACACACGTTGGTAGGTGGATTGGCGACTCAAAAGTGTCTGTAGGTGTGAGTGTGTGAGTGAATGTGTGTGTGTGCCTGTGTTGCCCTGTGAAGGACTGGCACCCCCTCCAGGGTATATTCCTGCCTTGCGCCCAATGATTCCAGGTAGGCTCTGGACCCACCGCGACCCTGAATTGGATAAGCGGTTACAGATAATGGATGAATGAATAATTGTAAGAGTCCTTGTGCTATTCTGTCTTTGCACTATGCTGCTGTTTGCACTTTTGGTAAATGCCTTGAACAATGTACTATTTGTCCTGAACAGTGACAATAAATTTGAATCCACACTGCATCTAGAGTGGACAATCAAAATTAAGTGTAACCAGCATCGCTCCTTGTTCTGACCACTGCAACATTTGGAATCAAAATCGGTCACTTGTTTCAGGCAATAACGGCTACTTTTAAGGGTTAGCCACAAATGGTTATTCTATTAGCTTCCTATTATCTCCCTCCCAACTTCTGAACTTCAGGTCCAGGTCACTGTGCTTTGCTGCAGTTGTGCTGATGCCATGGCGCTCAACTCAAATCCCAATTAAAACAGTTGAACGAAATGGCTCCTGGCTATCCGACTGTTCCACCTTTATCAGTGGCTTTGCAGGCCTGGGCTGAGAATAGCCTCTGTCCCTCTGCTGCGTGCCTCTGAATACCTAAAGCCTGGCTGCTAGCTCTGCGGTAAACCCCCTGCCATTTACCCACCCCACACCAAACCACTTCCCCCT
The DNA here is from genome assembly GCF_029633855.1 of Hoplias malabaricus. NCBI lineage: Eukaryota > Metazoa > Chordata > Actinopteri > Characiformes > Erythrinidae > Hoplias > Hoplias malabaricus. The sequence continues at coordinate 38,695,670 of NC_089806.1, read as the reverse complement.
GAGATACCTACATAACGTAAAGACATGGACAGACAACTGGACAAACTTTCGCTCTTCCCCTCTTCATATTGACTGAAAGGATTGTGCTTTTTTTTTAGGCATGGTTCACTTTAGGCCTCTGTTCACACAAACCATTAGAAGCTGTTCTAGGTCTAAGGTTCAAATGGCACACCATTTGAGGGCACTCTCGGTTCAAGCAGTGGAGTCAGGGAAGTGATGGAAGTAAAGAAGTGATGGAAGTAAAGATGGGAAGGTGAAAAGACGGAGATAGCACATGTTAAGTGATGTGTTGAACCATGAGGGATTTCAGGCTTTACAGTCTGACCCAAAAGAAAAGAGAGGATGGTAACACTTTATTCCAAACGACCCACACACAGATGTTGCATTTTGTTAAATATCTGTTCAGTTTAACTGTTCCCTAATTCTTCTTCACAGAGGTAGAAACCAGCCTTAACATTAGATTTAATCTACAGCCTCACACTGTTGTTAAATTTAACCCAAAACCCATGCGTACCCAAGTCTACGATTGTGTGGAAATGCTGTTCTCTCCTGTTTGTTTACGTTCACAATCTCTGCAACTTTTAAGGTGGAACTGTACATTTAATAAACGACTGTTGTTGGTACATGGCTGAAGTTTAACATCTTGAAGTTTTATTTACTGTTTGAGAAACTCATTTGTAACTCAAGTTATTTAGTTTTATTGGATTTTTTTACCACACACCTATGGAACAGGAATATGGCAATATCCTCACGTTGGTTTGTGCTTTTCAACGTTTGAAGCTTTCTGAAGCATGAGTAGAGAGAGAAAGCCTAGCATACCTGACCGAGACAGTTTGTTTTTTCAGGCATTTATTGACACCGGGGTTTCGTAAACACATTACACAGGTTTGGAGCATGAAAACAAACCTGAAATATCTGAATTTTATAGTGTGTTGTTGTTTTTTATTGCAATCATGAACATTACTTTTAAGCCTAAATCTAACTTCAATATTAACCTCAACCCAAAGCTTAATCCTAACACACTCACTCTATTATTATTATTACCCTTAACCTCCACCCAAAACCTAAGCCTAACTCAAACACTCCCTCTAATATTAACCTATACCCAAAACACAAGCCTAACACTAATATTCTAATATAAACTTTAGCCCAAACCCTGAGCCTAATTCCAACACTTTTCCAATCACTATTTCAAAGATTCAATGTAGATCAGAATGTGATCATCTTCAGCATAAATTCCACCATTTTAAGTATCTACTGAATTCAGCTTGACTTATCCCTCTAATCTTAACCTTATCCTTGACCCTAATCCTAATGCTAGCTCTAAATTTAAACTTCACCTCAACACAAACTTAATCCTAACTCCAACTAAGTTGAAAAATGTTTAAGAATGACTGCGGGGTCACTGCCCCTTGGTTTTGGTCTCAGTGTGATGCAGTTTTAATATGCAAGTGTTCAAGCTGGGAGTTTTTCATCCATGTAAATCAAACCTGGTATGAACTGGCCTTCAACATAACTTCAACTTAAAACAGACCTAAAGTTAAACCTGGTAATAATTCCACTGAATGACTGTTCTTCCATAAAAGAAAAGATGGCATCCCTGGAATGACAATGATGTTGTTGTTTGTGTGTTGAGTAAAAGTTGTGACGGCTGCTATCTGAAAGACATCCTTATGTTTCTAATGGTGTTTTTCATGTACTGATCTATGAATTATGTATTTTACACCACTTTGACTGATGCCAGAAAATTGAAAATTAAGTCATGCAATAGGACATTTCCAATAGCTGCCATTATCATTGAATATTCATATTGGATAACTCCATTGCCCTCCATGTGACTGGATTAGTGTTCAATTCCAGGCTGGGACAGGACTGCCTCAATATACCAATAAATATCCTTGGACTAGACTCCTAACACTGCATTTGCTTCCATCTGTAACATGATCAATGTTGAATGTCTTTTAATGCATAAATGTAAATAGTGGAGGGTGGTCATTATGGAAAATGCAATGCCCAATTTGCAACTGTCCACCTACTTCCATTTTCGTTTGCAAGCTAACGCTAATCCAAACCCTGGTTATTAATCTGTGTCCTAGTTGTAACCTGTTGGTAGGTTCACTTGCTTAATTGGTCAATTAAGAATCAATAAACTAGCAAAATAAACCATGGTTCTTGTTTGTTAAAAGCATTGGAACTAGATAATCTCTCACAGTAAGATATAGTTGGTGGAGGCGTGGTGTTCTCCAAATTACAATTTTTAGTAAACATTACCAGCAGTGACTACTCGCTGTGAGTGGTTCCAGTGGGACATGGCTTCATTAGTATCCTGGAGACAAAAGAGAGGATGACTAACTCTGACTAATTTAATAACAGGCTTAAATGAGCACCCTTAAATAATCCACACTCTGAGCCCATGGAAGAACCAAATACGAAGCAGCGAGAGTGAGAAAGATCCCCAGTCACTCAAGCTTTTCTGCTATTTCCTGCAGAGGAGTTGTGCTGTTTGTGCCAGTTAGCTGTGAATGTCGTTTGTGTTGGCTGCTTCTGCTCCTGTAACGGTCAGTAGTCGTAAGTCCAGATGGCCTGTCTTGCATCTGGAATTCTCTATGAGAAGAGCCTTGCTCAGGACAGTGCTACACAAATCAGCTTTAGCGCTACTGCCGTCCAAAACCTTGGCAGTGAAAGAGAGAGAGATGGCGAGGCAGGGAAGAGAGTGTGTTGAGTGTTAAAATGCCAACAGAATGCTAATGAGTTTCGCCTTCAGCTGTTCCATCTCGTCTCCCAAGGCATATAGTATAAAGACAATATATTCCCGTTCTTTTACTTTCCTCTGTGAAATAGTGAGCCACTAGAGGCCTGACCAAGGCTGTTTATGCAGTCTGTCAAACCAAGAGGTGCGCTGCTGCTTCAGTTACTTGAGGAGCAGCAAATTAAAAGTCAATTGGCTGATTATACTGGATCTTAGAGTATGCCTCACGTTGGACAAGAAAGAGTTACCGATTTGACAGTAAACCACTGTTAAACGCCTCATGGTTAATATTAGTTTAAAAATCTCTCATAAGACACCACATCAACCAAAGTTATGAGCAATCTCCCAGTGCCACGACTCATGATGTTACTTTGTTACTTTGTTTTGTGCCCATTCTCACCTCCATGTCCTGATTTCATTCCCTCAAAACCAGAGGAGGTGAAATCAGTATGGGCTGGTGAGGTTGGGCACCACACCGGAGCTTCTGAAGACAGGTTCCACATGCGTGGCGGTAGAAATGTTCAGGTTTAGTCATTTACTTCCATTCTTAACAACAAACAAGACAACGGCATAAAAGAAATCATTCAAGTCTGAAATAAATTGACACCCGTCCCACATAAAATGGAGCTATAATTATTTTTGGGTGCCCTACCCCCACTTTAAATTGCGAGGTTCTGATACTCCTTCCACCTTAAACGGTGCTAGATAACATTCTGCCACCAACTTTAAATTCTACCTTAAATCATACAGTGTTTTATTCCACCATAAATTGTGCTATAATTATATTACCCTTAACCTGAAAATTCAGTTCTGAGACTCTTTCTACATTAAACAGAGCTTGATATCATTCTGCCACTGATATTAACCTTAAGTTCCACCTTAAATGATTTAACATTATATTCAAATGCACTCTCCTTTGTGCTCTAGATGCCGTTTGATGTAATTCTGCCTTTATGTATCAAATAATTTCCATAAAAACAACTAAATTGAGGTTTATAAAGTTATTACTGATTACATATTAAAACTTGTCTACTATCTTAATCTCATATGATTTTTACAGCTTTAGTAAAAGTAAAGACAAAAAAAATACAAGACTTGGGAATGACATATACAAGTCCTGCACAGTGGTCAGAGGGGTTTTAAGCCATTCTTCTTGCAGGATAGTGGCCAGGTCTCTACGTGATGCTGACTCGCTCCTCCAAAACACCCCAAAGTGGCTCAATAATATTTAGATCTGGGGACTGTGCAGGCCATGGGAGATGTTCAACTTCACTTTCATGTTCATCAAACCAGTCTTTCACCAGTCTTGCTGTGTGTATTTGGTGCATTGTCGTCCTGATACACGGCACCGCCTTCAGGATACAATATTTGAACCATTGGATGCACATGGTCCTCCAGAATGGTTCGGTAGTCCTTGGCAGTGATGTGCCCATCTAGCACAAGTATTGGGCCAAGGGAATGCCATGATATGGCAGCCCAAACCATCACTGATCCACCACCATGCTTTACTCTGGGCATGCAACAGTCTGGGTGGTGCCCTTCTTTGGGGCTTCTCCACACTGTAACTCTCCCAGATGTGGGGGAAAGAGTAAAGGTGGACTCATCAGAGAACAATACATGTTTCACATTGTCCACAGCCCTAGATTTGCGCTCCTTGCTCCATTGAAACCGACTTTTGGCGTTGGTATGAGTGACCAAAGGTTTGTCTATAGCAGTACGGCTGTGTGTATTGACCCTGTGGAGCCCCCCACGGACAGTTCTGGTGGAAACAGGAGAGTTGAGGTGCACATTTAATTCTGCCGTGGTTTTATGTTTTTTGGATACAATCCGGGTCAGCACCAGAACATCCCTCTCAGACAGCTTCCTCTTGCGTCCACAGTGAATCCTGTTGGATGTGTTTCGTTCTTCTTGGTGGTATGCTGACATTACCCTGGATACCGAGGCTCTTGATACATCACAAAGACTTTGTGTCTTGGTCACAGATGCGCTAGCAAGATGTGCACCAACAGTTTGTCCTCTTTTGAACTCTGGTATGTCACCCATAATGTTGTGTGCGTTGCAATATTTTGAGCAAAACTCTGCTCTTACCCTCTGCTAATAGAACCTTCACACTCTGCTCTTACTGGTGCAATGTGCAATTAATGAAGACTGGCCACCAGGCTGCTCCAATTTAGCCATGAGACCTCCCACACTAAAATGACAGGTGTTTCAGTTTCACTGCCCAACCCCTGTATGTTGCTGCTTTTTTTTTTTTTTTTTGGTGTTTGGTGTAAAAAGTGGTGTAATAATTGTGCACCATTTATGCATATAAGTATTTTATTTACTTTTCAACACATTTAATACAATGCCATGATAAAATTGATTACCATGATAATCCTGGCCATGTTAATCATGATATTAAATTTTCATACAATTTTTAAAAATATCTATTATGCAGTCTCTCAAACCAAGAGGTGCGCTGCTTCGGCTACTTGAGGAACAGCAGTTCAGAGAGGTTCTTTGACTGGATAATTTAGAGCTGGACCTTAGAGTATGCCTCACATAGAGAGGAATGATGGTGCTCTGATTTGCATTAGGTCAGGCCAGAAAAAGGCTACCTCCATTCACTCTGACTTCCAAATAGCTGTATTTTTTAAGTCATATTGGTTACAACAGACTCTAGGCAAGTAACAGATGGAGCAATGCTAGTCCTTACCCTTAAAACTAGCTTAAAGTGTGTTTACTGCCAACCCAAGGCTTCTTTCAAAAGGCAAGCTTTGATCATTCTTAGAGCAAACTGACATAAACAACAGCAGCACCCTGGGTTTAAAATTGCTGAAAGACCATTAAGAGCTCCTCAGGCTGTCCAGAGATATCCAGGATCTTACGTCCTGCTATTGACAAGCCCACGTAACATGATCCATATTAGATGAGCGAAGTAGACCTGTGCCATGATTACATCATTTTTATTTTCTGAAAGGCAGACAGTGAGAAGGAGAAAGTGCTGATGCTTTGTGCGTGCTTGATGCAGCTAAGAGATGGATATTGCAAAAAAAAGCACAGATCTGCATCGGAAATGATGATCATCCAGGAAATGCTGATTAAACATGTTCTTAAAAGCTAATGGTTGGTGTTTATTGTGGTTTTATGTCATGGTCATGTAGACAGATGAGTCTTTATGGAAGGACGTTTACCCCAGTGTGACTCAAACCTGATCTTTTTAGGGCTGTCTGGACATCCGATGAGTACCTGATTTGTGTGCATTGTGACATGAATGTGAACAGTCAGATTAGATTTCATGTGCCTTTTTGCCTGTACGCATGTGCCTAGAGCTTTCACCTCAGCCAGCACCAGCAGTACGGCAAAACAACAATGGAGGAGAGGCTCGAGCTACGTCCAGAATAGTGCCAAACTCCCTACATAGTGCACTTCACAGATTATAAACAATACTGCACACATACTTTTCTGTCCTCCTGAGCAAAATATGATGCATGGATGAGTGTAATAATGTGTGTGCTATAATATTTTTCCCAGTTTTAAAACAACAAGTCAAATATGATCTTATTTGTCGATTAAAAACAAATGTGAGCTCTGATGTAGGGTGGAGATTTTACAGACAGCTGGCTTGTGCTGGATGTCTGCGTTTCATTGTAACTGACAAGTCTCTGTGGACAATCAGTGCTCTGCAACGTTTACACAACACGGATTATTTAGTCCCACTTCTTGCATGGAACCACAAGAGAGTAGGTACTAAAAAAGTACCCACTCCAAGGTACCCGGTAACGAGAAGAGTAGAGTAGGGTAGAGTAGAGTAGAGTAGGGTCAAGTAGAGCAGTGTAGAGTAGGGTCGAGTAGTAGAGTAGGATAGAGTAGAGTAAGGTCGAGTAGAGTAGACTAGGGTCGAGTAGTGTCGAGTAGAGTAGGGTCGAGTAGGGTAGAGTAGACTAGGGTCGAGTACAGTAGAATAGGGTTGAGTAGAGTAGGGTCGAGTAGAGTAGAGTAGACTAGGGTCGAGTAGAGTAGGGTAGAGTCGAGTCGAGTCCCATGCTGTCGAATAGCGCCATTTAACATTAGTCACACTGTCAATAGAGAATTATTTATGGTATAATCCACTGTTCAGCTCACGTCAATGTTGATGTCTGTGGAACATAGTTGAGATTTCATTTGCACCATCTCATACAGTGCACAATGTGATAAATTTAAAGCTGTTATGGCGGTGTTGCATGGACTTTATATTCTGGGAAATAAATAACAGTGGCAGCATGAATGAAACCCTTGACTCCTGACATGTTCATATGCTAATGCCCAATTGATTTCAGAACAGCACCTGCTTCCATGACATTCTTTACTTCATGGTGCCCGTGGCACATTTACGACGCTGTGGATCAACATCTGAGCATCTCAACATACAGTTGGAAGTATCCAATCGGCGGATTCGTTGTCAGCTCTCGGGAGGACCAGCTTTACCTTGGTCCCTTTGTGTAATCTGCCGGGTTATATTTGGAGCAGCACGTCAATACCGATGCGCCACTGTTGACATGGTCTGGAGATGAGGACTGTGGTAGAAGGTCACACACACAGAGAGATCCGTGCTCTTCGAGGCAATTGTCTTTCAAGACAATACAGGAAATAAAAATATATATATTTTGGTGTATTATCTTTGTCGCCAAGATTTCTGTTTCGAGTTGGAGCAAGCTCTCGCAGGTGTCGTTACAAAAGGAACACATCAACAGCTCGCCATAATCCGAGGAGATAAAGAACAAATCAAATTGGATTTGTGCATTACATCCTGTTGTTGTCTTTTTTCAGGGCTGTGGAGCTTAAACCTCTGCGGAGCGCTTCTCTTGGGGCTGATCCGGCATTAGTCTACCCTATTCCAAGCCTTACCTTAAAGCTGTTCTCAGATCAGCAAGAAATACAAGAACTGAGTTGTTCTTGCTGCCTCCATCTGGGTGGTCTCTCTGTATTTAGGCTGTCAGATGATCCGAAGGGCTCTCATTGCCTCCGCTGGTGGGATTAAGCAAACCTCCAGACACGTTCCGGAAGCACGTCCACACACTTTCAGTGTAATGGGCTGGAAGCAGTGTTGTGTGAGAGACTGTGGTTGTGGCGTTTTTTTTGGTTATTTTTACGTTTTTTTAGATTAAAAAGCTGTTTTTGCTGCTCTCTCCTAATAAGGGGGTAATTGGTCTGACTGGAAGGGGGCGTTCTCTCGCCCTCCTCATCACCCCTCACCCCCCGGATGCTGAGCTTGTAGAAGTGCTCGTTTGGTTCCTCACACTTCCCCTGTGATTTCACACTGCTTTCGGCTGGGTACGAACAGCTGTGTCCTCCAGGCTCCCTCCCTGGACGTGATGTGAGAGAGATGGCTGTGCCGCAGCTTTCAAAACCCTCTGTTCAATAATGAATCCCACTCTTTATCTTAATATATGTATCTGATTTTGATCTATATTAATCCACATTGTTCACCTTTCACATTCTGAACCAACATAGTGACACCTGGTGGCCTGGATGTATAAGATATTCTGCACTAAACCTGTTTTGGAGTATTTTCTAGTACAAGGGACAACAGGGCATTTTAACTTTTCAAGTGACTTGCACTTTACAGAGGAAATATATGTACTCACCTAATTAAAAATGTATAGTTTATAAAATATAAAAAAATACACAATAGTTAGCTATAAATCATTAATTTCTTCATTCATTGTCTGTAACCCTTATCCAGTTCAGCGTCGCGGTGTGTCCAGAGCCTACCTGGAATCATTGGGCGCAAGGCGGGACTACACCCTGGAGGGGGCACCAGTCCTTCACAGGGCAACACAGATACACACACACATTCACTCACACACTCACACCTACGGACACTTTTGAGTTGCCAATCCACCTACCAACATGTGTTTTTGGACTGTGGAAGGAAACGGCAGCACCTAGAGGATACCCACGCAAACACAGGGAGAACACACCACACTCCTCACAGACAGTCACCCGGAGGAAACCCACGCAAACACAGGGAGAACACACCACACTCCTCACAGACAGTCACCCGGAGGAAACCCACGCAAACACAGGGAGAACACACCAAACTCCTCACAGACAGTCACCCGAAGGAAACCCACGCAGACACAGGGAGAACACACCACACTCCTCAAAGACAGTCACCCGGAGGAGACCCATGCAGACACAGGGAGAACACACCACACTCCTCACAGACAGTCACCTGGAGGAGACCCATGCAGACACAGGGAGAACACACCACACTCCTCACAGACAGTCACCCGGAGCGGGAATCGAACCCACAACCTCCAGGTCCCTGGAGCTGTGTGACTGCGACACCTACCTGCTGCACCACCGTGCTACCCATAGCTATAAATCAGCTATATATATATATATATATATATATATATATAGCTTTTTTTTTTAATATCTGTGTTTCTATGTACACACACACATTTCATAAATACAGCAAATTTTTGGTACTAAAAATATCTTCCAGATAGCAACACAATGTAAGATTTTGTATTTTTGCTCCTGGGCTCCCTCTACATTTACAGAGTATAATTCACGTTTACAGCACGGTCCCGAACTCATGAGGTGGAGTGGTTTCCAACTCCCTCAAAAGTTACATAGTGCAGTTTCTGCAGTGCTGAGCCCAGAGTAGCAAGGACAGAGGCTTATTTCTCTGTATTACAGGTCAGTGGAGCATCACAATGATTTTGAAGCTGTAATTTTACAGCAAAAATACTACCTAGTGTTTCTTAAAGAATTGTCACCCTGGAGTGATGATTATAATCAGGCTGACATTCTGCTGCCAAGGGAGCTTTTGCATCCAGTGGCAGATATAGATAGGTGTGAATTTGCGGCTTAATTGTTGTTTATTCTTATTTTTATGTTTATTTTTCTCAATATGTTAATAACTAAATAACAAACAGAGCCCTGTTCGTGCTGGAGTACTTTCTTTATTTTACCAACCAGGTCTATGAATTTATTGTAGTGTAAATCTGCTAGAGCAGCACAGGGGCACAACAATAGTGTTAAACCCTGCAGGGTCCTAGTGTCCGAGGTTCAAGCGTCAGTTGTGTAAAGAATTTGCAACAAAGCAGAGACTGTTCCAACAGCAAAACAGAGACAAAGCAGCTATTAAAGGCCATGTTTTCAGAAGACACTTTGGGTGACGATGTAGATTAGCAGGTGTAGTGTGCCTGTGTTTCCCGTATTGGATCAATAGCAATCAGCCACCGGTATCACCCTAATAATTCTCCCTGGGTGAAATGAGGACTGCATTTTTCTGTTGCTGACAGTTTTAGGGGCCTTGGTCCAGGGAAGCCATCTGGACTGGGGACGGATTCCTCAACACATCACACATCCAAGTGCAGAGCATCAGAATTTGTAGCATATTCGAGGAGTGTTGCTTTCACGTTGTGAATTACCGCGTGAGCGTATGTGCAATGTGCGCGTGTGCAGCGGTGAATATAAATCATAGATCTATCAAAAGGAGGCACACACTTGTGTCGTTTCAGTGTTTGCTCATGCATTTAATCTGTGTGTGTAGGCTCCAGATGTTTAAAACACCTCCTGACCCCATCTGTCTCTCTCTCTCTCTCTCTCTCTCTCTCTCTCTCAGAACCTCCTTACCCATGCTAAAATCATGTGAATGCCCAGTCTCGAGTGGCTTATTAAAATACAGTGATTTTTTTATGTGTAATTCTTAAAGTAAACTGTTCCTCCGCCGTAAAATATAGTCCCTTCACTTTACAAACAGTATAATGTAAATATGGCATCTTGGTTTTCTTTCTTCCTTTCCTTCAGTTCTGTCCATCTCTTAGCTTCATTTATTTTTACTGTTAAGACTAAGTTTCTATTTCTTGTTTATAAAACTGGCGCATTAATACAGAAATCAGTGGTTGTGATGCGTCAAAAGTGTGTTTATACAGAGTGTAGCTTTATCAACACATTTGAACTTGGCTCAGCCAATCAGATTTCAGGACAGGAGTCATCTACTGTATAATTCTTATTAAAAATGAGTTCTCACTACTGTTATTATTAGTAGTTTATAATAGTACTAGTGCACAGTGTCTGCACATGTACGTTTTTACACAAACAGGATCTGTGAGGGGTTAGACTTTTAATGGTGTGAAGATGCTGATAACCTCTCTCTCTCTCTCTCTCTCTCTCTCTCTCTCTCTCTCTGTCTCTTTCTGTCTCTCTGCAGGTTGATTACTCAGACTGTTGGCCTGCTGTACGTGGGTAACTATGACGTGCCCTTTGCACAGATGAAGGTGAGATTGCTGCTAAATCCAGCTTCACACCTATACCAGGCTCTGGTTCTGTCACATAGCTACAGATGTGTCTCCAAAGACCCCTAGACCTCTTCACACTGCTGCTCTACATGTCCCCATTCCTCTCAAAGTCATGGTCACAATAAGCTGTGTCTTCATTGTTGCCATTCCCCATGTTAATATGGTGTATAGTGGTTTAATGTCTTCTGATCTTTACCTAATGCGTATAGTGCTAAAAACCAATGCCCATTCTTTACTTTATGACACCAAACACGGCTTATTCAAAAGCCGTCAGTGTAATAGAAGTCTATGAGGTAGCTTTAGAAGCAGACATTCAGTTCCTATCAGTACCAGCGCAGTGAAGTGATGTGACTTTAAGGGGGTACAGTTAGGAAATGAATACTGCACCATTTTTGGAAATTTGGTGCAATTGCCCTTTAAGACTACGGCAAAGCTATAGTATGACCATAACAGTGTCTATTTCTGCTGAAATGCTTTGTGCGAGCAGTGTTGTTGAAACCCTGAGCCCTGATGGAAAAAGCAAACGCAATTTTGGGACGCCGCCTATTTTTGTTTGGAATGAGGCTCGAGGGAGCTGTCAGATTTCCACCCTTCTCTCTGTCTCTCTCTCTCTCTCTCTCTCTCTCTCACACACACACTCACACACTCACTCTATATAATGACTCACTGATCTCTGACGAACGAGCATGTGTGTGTGTGTGTATGCAGGCCTCTCGCTGCGTTTGGCAGCCCCACAAAGTTAGCCGGGCCCACTCATCCACCCGGGAACTTTTCCTCTTCTCTCTGTTGAGAGGTGGAGGTCGACTCTGTGTGACGTCTCCGTCAGGATCAAACCTGACGCTCCCTCATTAATCCGAACACACCGCACAAAACACTCCCGCTTTCTTCAGGTAGCAACAGGGGACTCGCAGTTTGAGAGGAGGAAGGGGCTTTAATCCTGGCTTCTTCGTGTGTGTGTGTGTGTGTATTAGAACGTGGAAACAATATCCTATGTGCCACACTTCTTTCTTCTTGTTCTTCTCTCAGAGTAAGAATGTTTCTGCACAATTAATACACGGAATATGACCTTTTTGAGGAGCAGAGCTGTGGCACAGTTAAAACCCGATCAATGTCTGTGATAAAATGCTCATTTCAGCAGCACTTTTGTGCTAAGTTTAGCCTTTTCTGGATCTGGATGTTCTGGACCCTGTTCATCCAACATTTCTTCTGAAATCAAGGGTATTAATAGAGACTTCATCCCCATTTGCAGCACTAACAGCTTCTCTTCTACTGGAGAACACTCTGGCTTCCAACACATAAACATAACTGAGGTCAGATGCTGGTGTTGGACGATCAGCTCTGGATCACAAACCCCACTCCAGCTCATTCAGTAGGTTGGAAAACACAGGGGCTGTACACATCTCTGGTTGAGACTTGGCACGGAAGATGGTGACCAAAAGCGTAGGCATCTCCTTCCAATCCATGCTTTCAAATTAAGATTCTGGACTGGCGCCCCCTCCAGGGTGTATTCCCGCCTTGCGCCCAATGATTCCAGGTAGGCTCTGGACCCACCGCGACCCTGAACTGGATAAGGGTTACAGATAATGGATGGATGTCTGTATTTTTAATTTAGTTTATCCTTTATTTATTTATTTTCAAATTCATTTTATTTGAATTCACATAAACAGCAGGTTTACTGTGGTATTTTGTGACATTTTTCTAAAGTTATAGTCTAGGAGTAGGAAATTGTATTTTTATAAAGTGCTTATATTAATTACCCGTGTGTTCAATCTCTAGAATAAGCTCTTTTTTGAAAAATCGTTTGTTCATAAACACAGATGTTAGAGCACTGCAATAAAAATTGGTTTCTGTTGCCTTGAGCCGCTAAGAGACATAGCAAGCTCTGTGGCTGTTTGAAAGTTGGGCTGGGTTATGCATTGCCTAATCAGATTTTAATCTCCCTTGTGTAGACAGCCTAGCTGATATGAGGACTTAATAATTCATCAGTCAATTATAAACCCCACTCCAACAGTGGAGACTATAAAGAGCTGTGGAGTGCCATAAAAAGTGTTACGATGGCTAGACATTAGGCCTGGAAGATTTTGGATTTGTTTGATATCCAATGGGTTTCGGCTTGTGTGACATTTTCTTTTACTGCTGTGCGGCCAATTGCACTACAATCACTAAAACAAAACAGTCTCTGGAACTTGTACGTAAGCACCTTGCAGACGTGATTTGGAAGGAAGCACAGTTGTGCCAAGAATTTCAATAAATAAGACCTGCCTCCAAAGCCCAAAATATAGAATAGAAACATGGCCAAACGTGTTCAGTGTTTACCTCTTTAAGTCCGCACTAGAGCTACAAGGTTAAAGGATCTCACTAAGGCCAAGTCCCATTCCTTATTTTTACCCCTACCCCTTGGTTTCAAGTGTCATCTTACAAGGTGTAATGTGTAAAATCTTCACCTACGAAACAGGGCGACCCTTCAAAAGCCTGATACATAATCAGCAGCTCTGCCAGTCTGCAGTGATATCAGAAGTGCGACCTCAGGCACAATCCGCTTTCGTAAGAGTTCCACATTCATATGTCATCACCCACTCCTAACTAATTATTTGAATTCAGGTTGGTTTCTTCAAAATTTTCACCCCCAACTTAAGTGTTTCAGTTGCATCTGGCGCCAGAATGTAACTGCTTCACCATTTAATGTGAAACTGGAATTACAAAAGCTAACTACAGAGACTACAGCGTAATTCTAGTCATTTTATACTTGTTATGAAATAGTCATATGACATCTATGAAGAATTAAACTAAGATAATATAATGGTTATTATAGATTTTAAAGGAGAAAACACTGACACTTGTGACTGTCACAAATAAAGGATTAAATACAGAAATATTCTGTTTTTAAGCTGTCAATATTAATAACATTCCTCTCCTTTTCGAAATTTAATTTCTCAGTTATGGATTCTGCTTTTTTTTTGGTTCTCAAAATGTTTGCCGCTATTTTGATGCCATAAAAATGAAAACATCAAGCAAGAGCATGAGAATGTAAGAACCCACACGAACACTCACTTAGAAACAGCCCTCAAAGCCTCATTTCTGCCTTTAGGAAGAGGCCATAGTAAATATCGCCTGCGTAAAGCAAACCTTTTCTCGAAGCTCAAGTACCAATTAGTTAGTGTAATTAGTGCTGAATACAGCAGACAGTTTTTTCTATTAAATAAGCCACTGAATCAGTTCCATGTGTGTTCCATGTGCCTGACGTTTAGTCTGATCTCTATAAATATATGAATGAAATGAGTCAAGAACCCTCCATCCATTTACGAGGAACAATAGCATGGAAATCAAACCAGTGAGTCACAGTGGAATGGGTTTTTTTTGGCTGTGGGCTGGGGTGGGGTGGGTGGTGGTTTGGGGCTGGGCCCATTATGCAGTCTATGCCTCGAGTGCTGCACTGATTGGAGAATTGTTTCCATGCAAGACATGTCCCTCATTTTTTTAATTACTTGTTTGCATCTGCAGTCCCTACCATTAAAGTCTTGTGGCTTCATTAGATACGGCACAATTAGCAATGCAAGACAATAATTGATTGGGTGATTGATCGAGGAAAACTCAGTCGAAAACACAAAGAGCTATTCTCCACCAGACAAATGACTTCTTGTTAAATATCCACAAGGAAAAAAACCCTAGTGCCTCTGTTTGTTTTGCCCATTCGTCTGGTTTTTGCCGCTCCGCCACTGCTCTGACTGCTCAGTTATTGTGGCACTTGAAATAACGCACCAATTTTCTCTGCCTTTTCAGTCAGGAGGAGGCAGAACAGGTTTTATTTCATTCTGAAATAAATAAATCAACATTTTAAACTCTACCATTTAATCAGCTGCACAGTTTTCTCCCTCGCGGCAAATGCCCTCCGTCACTGTTTGTGGCGTCCACAGTTGATTTCTTTCATTTTGCTGAGGGTGAACAAGGCCATAAAAATGGACATTGTTTCTTTAAACAGTGGGTTTGAAGCAGGCCAAGCCTTCCCCTGAAAACTTTGGGCACCGTGATTAATGCCTGTAATGAAAATGGTGCTCTGTTGTATATGCAGGGCCTCCATTTTATGTTCTGGGTTCTCTGCTGTTTTGTGGGTTCTCGTATACTATGTTTACCAGGTTATTCAGGCAGCATACAGGCTTCTTCTTCTACATTTAAGGTCCTTCAAAAACTTGGGTTTGCTCTGCTACATTCTCTACAGTTCTCTCTGCGGTTTCCTGGGGTCTCTGCTGTATTCTGCACTCACATTTATGGGTTCTGTGTTGTATTGTTGGCTCTGTAGACTCTGGTCTTTCAAATGCATTGCACACTGTGTGCTGTATTGAGTTCCCTTTTGAATTCTATATTGCATATTGAGTATTCTGTTCTCTATGCTTTATTCTGGCTTTCCTTTGTATTTCATAGTTCTGTGTGCTGTTGTCTAGGTCCTCTGCTATATACTAGATCTTGCATTGTGCATCCTGACGTCTCTGCGCTTTAATCTGGTTTCCCTGTTGCATTCTGTATGCTCTGTTTCAGATCGTCGGTGCCGTTTTATTGATGCTCTATTCATTGTATTTAATTTTCCTCTATTTTGACCTTTTCTTATTTGTTTATTTTTAGGGGGCATTCTCTGGCTCTAGTCACGCTCCTCAGGTCCCTGTGGGTGAGTCTGAAAGCCGGAGGCCTCCCATGCAACCCGCCTTTATCAGACTCTGACCCTGCAGAAGTGTTCAGCCACTAATTACTATTATCATCGCTACCATCTCACACGATTGCTTTGAATAGGTTTTTAGGTGGTCCGGCTTGGCTCCGAATGAGGCTCAGAACGACTGAGATAATGCCTCGAATTTACAGAGCTCGATAGGTTGTGATTACCCCTCGTCTTCTGTCTGGCTGATTTATCACAGACAAAAAAAAGAGCCTCTTTTAGTGAAGTATTGTTTTGTGTATGCAGAAGCCCCTTTCCTTTCATTGCTGTCCTCCTCGTGTCTCATTTCTCTCAGCGAGACAAAGGAAGACGTCTCCTACAGTTATAGAGGAGACACAACCAGAAAGTAAATCAACTAGTAAAGAAAAAGGTGCAACACTCTCAAACTTCGTGGCAAATGACCGCACGTGAATGGTATGGATGGTCTCCGATCTTTAACCCTTTTCTTTACCCCATTGGACCATATAAAATACATACACTATGTAAACACTACATGTCCAGAAGGTCTTAGACACCCCTTAGAAAGGTGGATTCAGCTCATTCAAAATGCACTCACATTAAGTTGTGCTCACACGGTGTGTTTAATAGAATGGAACACACTGAAGCAACTGCACATGAGCCTAAGGTCCCCATGCCCAATGCTAAGTGCAGGCCAGAGAGTGTAAAGCCCCCACAGCATTGAGCTCTGGATTTCTTCAGACACACACTGTCCCTTACCATTACTTTTAGAACAAGGGTTGACATAGTTCTCCTTTATTAGTTTAACTAGTTTTGCCGGGCCAACATCGGCTGCATAGGCTTCGCCATACAGGTGTATTCTGGCATTTAAACAATGGGAAATTAGGGTCTAGAATAGAAGCTGTGGTGCTTATTATCAATGCCTTTGTTTACATCTAGTTTTTAATTCACAATATCTGTAAGCGCTTATCAAGTTCAGGGTCGCGGTGGGTCCGGAGCCTACACGTAAACATGCAGTAACACCCTGGAGGGGGCGCCAGTCCTTCACAGGGCGACACACACACACTCACACATATTCACTCACACCTACAGACAATTTTAGTCACCAATCCACCTGCCAATATGGTGTTTTGTACTGTGGGAGGAAACTGAAGCACCCGGAGGAAACCCACACAGACACAGAGAGAACACACCACACTCCTCACAGACAGTCACCCAGAGCGGGAATCGAACCCACAACCTCCAGCCTGGAGCTGTGTGACTGCGACACCTACGTGCTCACACACTCGACACAGGGAGAACACACCACACTCCTCCCACAGTCCAATCCACCTAGCTACACATTGGTAGGTGCATTGGTGACTCAAAATGGTCTGTAGGTATGAAAATGTTCCTTTTTTTTTCAACCCTACCCCAAATATCATTGGTATGATGTAAGGGTGATGAAGAGAGAGTTTTCCATCTTTTTCTCAGCTGGTCATTTGTCTCACCACACATTTATTAAAAGTTGTCAGCACTGTCGGCCTGCAGTCTGACTCTTAGCATGCAGAGCATCTCCAAGGAGTTCAGTGAAGAGCCCTCCCCTACTACAGCTCCTGTACGAGAGGAAGATAGGTTTTCAAGATTTTTACAATGAGTTTTTCACGATGAGTAGTGGCCGGCTCGGACACCCCAGTGACCCCCTGCTGACTGACTCATAACACAGCCAGAGAGAGAGAGAGGGAGGGGGAGAGGCTGGATGAGTGTAAAAAGGTAGCATCACAATGTTTGAGCTCATAAAAGAAGAAGAGCCAGTGTTATCCCCCCAGGCATTTTGCTCCGTGGAGAGGGGGTGTTGTGACTCAGTCACCTCTTTCTGAGTCATTTTTCAGCAGCTGAACTTTCAGCTTTTCAGAGCCCACTGCCTGAAACACATACTGGGTACAGCCTACTATAAACCAGCCGTCCAAACCTGCTGCTGAAAATATTGTCTGGTTATTATTTTAGGTGCCGTTCACTGATTCACAGCAAAACAGTTGAATACAAACATAGACAGCTTTAGCCGTGTTTGTGTTTCAGTGCCAAAGCAGGGCGCATCCGCTGCTTTCAGAGTCGAGTGAACACAAAGACTTGGACTAATTATAAAAATGTATAATGCATTATAAGGTATACATAATACTTTATAATGGCTGCTATAAATCTGTATCACTCATAAATAAATACAGCTACATTCGTAACAATGAATGTAGTACCCATGGTGGCCAATCACACTCCTTTGTGACCTGGCTTACCTCAGCTTCTGGACATGCCTCTGAATGTTAGCACTGAGTTAGAAAGAAAGAAAAAGCCTGTTCCCTGTATTCTGCACTTCCACTTCATTAATTCACATCAGGTTCAGTGTGGAATGCCCTTAAAAACAGATACATGTCACGTACAAACAAGAACATGACCCCCATTGTAGAGAGATCACAACCGAAGATCAGAATCAAGCAATAAAACATGCGCTGTGAGTGCAGCCTTAGAGTTCGTGACTGACAGAGTCAGAGCTGTCAAGTCAAGGGCAGATGGGGCTGCAGACTTTCCTTCCACACAAGCAGGAGCACATGCAATTCCACTTGTTTGATTCATTCTCAGTCTGCAAACAACCGGTGAGGTTTATCTGGTGTGCTTCTGGTTAGAATATAAATCTGCAGATACACTGGCTCAGCAACCACACTACAGCAGCAAATAGAGGGAGTGTGTTTTGAATGTGGTGGTGACTAGGTATGTGTGGACCAGCCACAGCAGTGCTGCTGGAGTTTTGTCGTTGTAGCTCATCTGTAGCTGCACAGTTTGTGTTGGTTGTCCTCTAGTCCTTCGTGTTGGTAGGCTATTCTCACTGAGGGGTTTAAAAACTCCATCCATCCATCCATTATCTGTAACCGCTTATCCAATCACGGTGGGTCCAGAGTCTACCTGGAATAATTGGGCGCAAGGCAGGGATACACCCTGGAGGGGGTGCCAGTCTTTCACAGGGCAACACACAGATGCACACACACAGTCACTCACACACTCACACCTACGGACACTACTGAGTCACCAGTCCACCTACCAACATGTTTTTGGACTGTGGGAGGAAACCGGAGCACCCGGAGGAAACCCACGCAGACACAGAGAGAACATACCACACTCCTCACAGACAGTCACCCTGAGGAAACCCACGCAGACACAGGGTGAACACACCACACTCCTCACAGACAGTCACCCGGAGGAAACCCACGCAGACACAGGGAGAACACGCCAACTCCTCACAGACAGTCACCCGGAGGAAACCCACGCAGACACAGGGTGAACACACCACACTCCTCACAGACAGTCACCCGGAGGAAACCCACGCAGACACAGGGAGAACACGCCAACTCCTCACAGACAGTCACCCAGAGGAAACCCACGCAGACACAGGGAGAACACACCAACTCCTCAATGACAGTCACCCGGAGGAAACCCACGCAGACACAGGGAGAACACACCACACTCCTCACAGGCAGTCACCCGGAGGAAACCCACGCAGACACAGGGAGAACACACCAACTCCTCACAGACAGTCACCCAGAGGAAACCCACACAGACACAGGGAGAACACACCAACTCCTCAATGACAGTCACCCGGAGGAAACCCACGCAGACACAGGGAGAACACACCACACTCCTCACAGGCAGTCACCCGGAGGAAACCCACGCAGACACAGGGAGAACACACCAACTCCTCACAGACAGTCACCCAGAGGAAACCCACACAGACACAGAGAGAACACACCAACTCCTCAAAGACAGTCACCCGGAGGAAACCCACGCAGACACAGAGAGAACACACCACACTCCTCACAGACAGTCACCCAGAGCGGGAATCGAACCCACAACCTCTAGGTCCCTGGAGCTGTGTGACTGTGACACTACCTGCTGGGCCACCGCGCTGCCCCAACTCCCCATCACTGTATTATATATAAATCATACTGTTCCGTGGTGCTCTCCTGGACATTTTACAGTTTAGGAACGTGGTGAACGGCTGCTAGAAATATGCAGAGCTACACACGAACTACAGTCTACAGTCTTAAATAGACAATGAATGTAGATACAAGGTATTCGTATGGTTTCGGCTGATTTTTGGAATAACGCACTGCTGCCAAATGCAGGCTGTGTACAGCAGAAGCTGCTTGTGCTGGAGTGGAGGCCCCCAGACGGTGAGGGAAGCACTGGGCAGGTGTTCAGGAAACTGGGAAGACAAAGTTGGGAATGGATTTGGGTGGCGTCTAGTGAGAGACAGAGATGGAGAGAGGTGGTCCTGACTGCCGATGCTGGATGGAATAGAGTGTGAATCGAAGGACGTGTGGTCCAGACCGAAGCCATAATGGAGTGGATTTGGTGGGATTAGGCACCAAGTCTCCTCCACGATTGTTGCCAGGATCTCACGGTTACAACTGGGGCGTGATGGCGGCCGGAGCCAGAACTAACAGGAGCTACTCCCTCACTGCCAAATGAGGGAGGATTATCCTTACTGGCTCAGTTGGAGCCCTCCGAGTGTGTGGGAGTGTGTGCAGGCAACTATATTTGGGTTTCCATCAGTGTGTGTGTGTATGTGTATATGCAGTAATAGCGTTGTTAGTAGTGTGTCCACGGACATTTGTGATTCCCTTCTGTCCTCTTCCTGTGCATCCTTTCTTCATTCTGAAGCTCCCAGTTCCCCCCTAACTCACTAACAGATGCCCTTCATGGCCGGAGCACACAGGCTTTTACTTACCCAGCATGCCATAGCACTCAGAGGACCAGCATTTCCTTCCTGAGCTGCCCAATCCTCCACTATCCCGCAGACCTGTGGCGCTTAATTCATTTTCTCTCTGTCTCTCTCTCTCTCTCTCGCTCTGTCTCATACCCATCGCCTTGCTGTCTCTAGGTGTCTCTCTACACCTTAAATACCACCTTAAGGGCATTCTCAACAGGCAGTCCCACCTCTTTAAAATTCTTAGAGACGCCTTCAGACTCAAAGGCACCATTTCCCCCCTCAGTTTCTTCACAGAGCAGTCGCTGGTTTAGTTTGATGCAAAATGCCTGATTCTAGAGAAACCTCCTAACTCTTGTGTTTTCACAGTGGTCTTCGTTTAGCTCTTAATACCATGCTTTTGAAATGCATTCTTATTGTTTCTATGTAATCACCTTTAGCTTCTCTACATCTGGGCCATTAGTGTTTGAATTCCCTGAAAAAGATACATGTTTTCTTTATTCAAAACGTGGTCATTTACCGATAGCTTCAGAAAATCACTTCCCACTGAGATCTTTGAGAAGTTTGGGAGCAGGTAAAAATCCCTCGAGGCTGAGTCAGGGCTGTAGGGGGGAGGACTGATGTCACACACAGCACGATGCTCAAGTTTTCTCAACACACTCCTGTTACTCAGAATTGTCTGGTTTTTGTAGCAGTTGTAACAGAAGTAATGATGGAAATAAGCCGGTGTCTTCTTTATAAACACTCAGGAACGGTCACTTCTTGGATGGGTGGGTGGGTGGGTGTACATACCCCTCATAAACATGTCAGAAAATACGATGTTTTACCATGTTTTTATGTGTAATTCCCCTTTTCCTTTGTATATAATGCTCTGTTTTTACTCTTCCTCCGTAGGTGTCAAAGGAACTGAAGCAGTACGATAACAAGATCATCGAGTGCACGTTCAAAAATAACTCCTGGGTGTTTCTGAGGCAGAGAATAGACAAGAGCTTCCCCAACTCGTACGATACAGCCATGGGTTAGTGCCTGCTTCTTGACCTCTCATGCACTGGATATTCAAAGAAAGCATATCGATGCTTTTTATCAACCACATAACGACGAATGTGGGCAGCAGCTCCAGTCTCAGGCAGTGGACGGCATGTTTACTGTAATTGAATAGTACTTCATTTGTCTAAATACCAGTCTCTGTCTGTCAGTTATTCGACATTGAGAAGGTCGTAGAGGGCGTTGGCCTTTATGTGATTTTCTGGCTGTGACACGCCTACTCATCCAGGGCTGAGGTTAATCATATTTGTGTTATCTTTACGACATATTTCTATGATAAATACATTGTTTTTATTGATTTACACATACAGCATGAATACATAGTACAGCATAATTACATAGACATGAGCACAGCGATAGAAGCAGGCTTGAAAAACAGGGTGAGACCTCAAGATCTTAAACTACACGGGCTGTGTTTACATGTGAACATTCAGATTGAATTCATTCCCATTGTCGTTTAAGACAGCTGTTTGTATTCACATTGTAATCATCAGTCTGACGGACCGCTCACTACAAGCAGATCCATAAAAGCCCACTATGAGTAGACGTTATCATGACAACAAGCATCACGAGTCCAGTCGGAACGAGGTGAACAGTAGTATGTTAATTTTCAGTTGGTTTTATTTACTTTAAAATTAAGGCGCACTCACAGAATATCCTGCGATATTCTGCGGAGCCTGCTGGGTGCCAGTCCCACCGTTGACGATGTAAAACCTCGGGACGTAAGTGTGCAATAATGACATGCACCGGAGAGTAATCACTCGCTACTTTGTGGTTCATCGTTCGTGGATTCGCGGGTTTTTTCAAGGGGGCTTTTTTATTATTTCCATGTATTAGACTGGGCCTGTAGGTGACACAATATATCATTTACAAGTGTTTCTTACGTACAGTACATGTGTTGTTCATGTCCACATCCGAGTGAAATTTACTGACGCTAAATCACAGCTTAGGAATGACTCTATTAAAGAAACTGGTGGGATATCACATGTAGTTCCAGCTGAAAAACATTATAGAACGACTGTTTAATGGAGAGGGTGTGTTGTTAACAGTAACAGGGAGGGGTTTAAAAGTCCAAACATTCGTTAAATACATAAAAAAATATCTTTCCTTTACTTCGCTTTTAGCGGATGGTCTTGGAACACATCCCCCGCCAAAAACAAGGGATCACTGTACTGAAGAAAATCAGACTTATGTAGAATTACGAATTTAATATGAAATGGAGTCATTTATGGTTATCCGGGTCCCACTGGACATGACGAAAGAGCAAATACACCAGTAATAATGTGTTATCTGTTGTCCTGTACGAACTAGGCGCTTGTTAGGTTAATGCAATCTAATGCAAGATTTGTTTATGTGGCTGTTATTCTTTGTTTAACTAGTGTGTATCGAGCACATATACACCTCACATTAATAATGGAATACCAGACTGCATGTAAAAATGTCATGCTTCAGATATCTCAAAAGTAGCTTCAGGTTATGGGGGAAAACTCTTCTACTTGACTTACTTACTTATTTATTTATTTATTTGCCTTTCTATTAGGCAAATTTGGTATCTGATACCTGCAACAGGGTGCTTTTTTTAGTACCTCTTCACAAGCTACCTCAAAATGTTTCCAAAGCCAGCTGAGGTGAAGTCACCAGTTCAGTGTCAGGGAGGAGCTGTGGTAGTGGAAACGGAAGCAGGTACCAGGTACCAAAAGCAAGTAGAGCCGAGCAGAGCAGGTACCAAGCAGCGGAAAAGCACCAGAAGTCAGCTCACATTTGAGTAGCATTTAACAATCCTTACTAGATTGATTACAGTTCGCTGTTCTTTAGGAATCTAGTGGTAGAAATCTGTGTCAGCAATAAAGCATTTAGCTCTAAAGTAGACGCTTTCGCTTGCTGCAGGAGCAAACAGCAGGCCGTGGGCTAACACAGCTCAGTGAGGTCTCAGAGTCAAAGGTTGTCTAAGGGCACCACATTGTTTTCCTACGTTTCTTTGCCTCCAGCACTTTGTAATTCCCCATGGACTCGCATATAGTTTTAACCATCTGTGCTATGGATTATACCTTTTTTTTATGTTTGAACAGCATCTGGCCTCGATTCTCATTTCCACTTGGCTCTTGGCCGACTCAGTAAAGGTGCGGACGTTAACAGCAGCATGGCTGAAACGTGTTTATTATGGATAAAATAGTAATGCCTTCCCTGTCTCAATATCTCCCGCAGGATGTGGCCCTTCATCACTTATGCGCTAACGTCCGATTCCTGTCTGTTCTCCTGTCTCCCTACAGCTGTGTGCAACAGTATCAAGTTTCCGGTCACTAAGGAAAACCTCCTGGAGTTTCTGGACCGCTGTGCCCAGTGCCAGTCCCGAAAACACCCCTCGGATTTGGACACCCAGCTCATGCCCCCTCCTCCTCCAAAGAGACCCAACCATGGCTTACCGTAGCTTGGGTTTAGGGACTAGCTTGAATTGCGCTAGTGTAGCAGGTTGTGTTTTGTTTGTGTTTCTTTTTTTTTTTTTTTTCATTTTTATTATATTTTCTTTGAATCTCCAAAACATCGTCCCATCATCAGCCGCGAAATGAACAGTGAGACATTTTTGTGCCATAGCTTCACCCCTTCAATAGGACATCCAACAGATGGCAAACATGACCTTCTTTGTCATCTCTTTTAAAAAAAAATGATTGAGGTCCATTTCTGAGACAAACTTATTTCATTAACAAATAAATAAATGTGTTTCACTGGCATTTCTTTACCTCCGTCTCTGTTTTTTTTAAATATTTATTTTGTTCGCATCCCAGCTTAGTCTTAAACGAGCCGATGACAATGTGGGGTCGTTCCAAGCGCTACCGTCTATGCAGATTGGCTGACTTCTCAGACTCAGTTTTAACGTTTTCCCTGCTTTGGATGGACTCGTTTTCCACAGAGACCAGTGATATCATTGCTATAAAACAGTCTGGACCAAAGGACTGCTCCAGCCCGTTTCTGAAAAAAAAAAAAAAATGAAAAAACACAGAATCGCGGATGTCTACGACAAGAGCCTGGACTCTGTTCAGTGTTCCTGCACTAATCACGTCCCGCTACCTTTTTTTTTTAAACCTGTCACTCTGTTCCATCATGAAGTCAGTCACAGGACCCGATGTTGGGCTGATGTGGTTACAGTATACTGTGAATGACTCAAACAAGCTTCGCTACCGTTAGAATTCATCTCTGTTGTTAGCTGAGGTGACCTTTTCCTTCACATTTGATTCTCATCACATCTCATCCGAACGTGAAGCCCTCTTGAACTTCCTTCTGGATTAGTGCAGCCGGACGATTCCAGGGAGCAGACTGTCCTGTCCCTTCTGATTTAGAGACTCCCCTGTTTGACATTCGCTTTAGAAATGCCACAGCACGGGGTCTTCGGAACGAAGCGTCTCCTACCCTGTCAGAATGGAGGGTCAAACAGCAGCAGTTCCAGACCGATGGTGCAAGACCAGAGTGTATTGTAAATATGCTGGTACCCAGGCTTCTCTTACTGCTGTCCAGTGAAGTGAGAAACTAGACAGTAGGTCTGTCCCTAAGGCTTCTGCTATTCTGTTTTTTTTTTTTTGGCTGATACCCTCAAACCCAAAAGAGAATCCATTAAATTTGATATAGAACACAATGTTACTCTGCGCCTTTACACTGTCAAATCATATTACAGACTACGACTTATTATTCATAACTCCTATTAGCTCTTTAAAGGAACACTAGGTAAGATTCTGTATTTTTGCCTTTGGGCTCCCAGTGCAGCTGCAGAGTGTAATTGACCTTCACAACGCAGTGGGTGGTTTCCTACCCTCCTCTAAAAGTTGCATAGTGCAGTTTCTGCAGTGCTGAACCTGGACTAGCAACAACTGAAAGCTCTATTCTCTCTGTTACAGATCAGTAAAGCATCACGATTATTTAAAAATGCAATACTGAGGTATAAATACGACCTAGTGTTTTTTTTAACTACACTGTAAAAAATTGCTGTAAATTTACAGCAAGTCTGCTACAGTATTTTACTGTAAATCACAGTATTTACAGTAAATTATTGTATTATTCAATTACAGTAATAAGCTGTAAATTTGAGAAATTCTGAGAAATGTTTTACAGTGTATGAATCACTCAGCCCCATGTTGGGACCAGCTGATGAGGAAGCTTAGGGTATTGGGCCATTGATAGACTCCTAATGGAGCTGCTTAGTCAAGAAGGGACAGTCCTACTGGACAGGATCTTACCGTAGACTTTGCTTCACACGGCTGCAGTTGACTATTCCCAGTGTGCTGTGTTTGTTCAGTGTAATCTCAGTTGTGTGTTGTTTTGCTTTGAGTTTGGGACCCCCTCCCCACCACAGAATCACCTGAGCGCAATCGGCCGCTCCCATAGTTCACGCTCGCCTTTTTTTGAATGCTGTTCTGTTTTTATTTGAACCATTAAAGCAGCACATGTCAAAAACCCTCCAACTTTGTCTACACTTCCATGACAAAGAGCGCAGATTAAAGTGGGTGCGAGTGTGTAGGATGCGTATTGTGCTGGAGTGATGGCTGCATTGTGTGTTCTTCTTGGACGTGTACACACACACACACACGGTGCCTGGCTGGCAGCACTTAAAAGCAGGTCGATACTCATCAAAGCTTTCGTACCTTTTGTCCTGCAAGTGAACGCCCATATTATAGGCAACTTCTTATGCGGCTTTTGTTCTTTTCCTTTTTCTCTTTCTCCTTCCATCTTTGATTTCCCTTGTTTCTCACTCTTACTGTCTGCCTTACTACTCTCTTCCTTGTCTTGCTGCTTCTCTCTTTCTCTCCCTCTCTGCCTCCTACACACACACACACATACAGAGCATACAAGCAGACACAAGCTCACACACAGTAGGAAAATCTCCTACAGTGTAGCCCTGAAGAGCGGACAGATGGACAGCAGACCTGCCGTGTGTGTGTGTGTGTGTGTGTTGGGGAGAATCAAGCACGCATCTGAAGCTCTTGTTTTTGAGTTCTGTTGAAATGAAGGATTCTTGGGGCAAATAAAGCTGTATGTGCTCTACACCATTTCTGAATTCCTCAGATTTCAGGAACACAGAGCCTTTCCCGACTGACATCAGTCTTTGACAGAATCTTTTGTCAGATTTTCATGCACAAGACTGCACAAAAAGGGCATCACACACACACACACACACACATTTCTGCTCTGAGAGAAGCAAGTCTCACAAATCTTTACCTCCAAAACTGCACATAAACACTGATGAATTTAGAAGAACAGAGCCGTTTTCCATGTGATCAGCTCCATTGACCATAGAGGAGCACTTCGTAATTCTACAGTTACACACAGTAGTTCCTGTGTTGCTCGGCATATTGTGTTAGCTCCATGTCACCTCCATTTTCAAGGTTCGGCACCATCACAGAGCAGCTATGATTTGGGTGGTGGATCATTCTCAGCGCTGTGGTGGTGGTGTGTTTTTTGCTGGTATGTGTGGATCAGACACAGTAGAGCTGCTGGAGTTTAAACCCCTGATCACTGGTGAAGGACTAGAGGCCGACCAACACCAACGATGAGCTACTGTCTCTGACTTTACATCTACGAGGTGGATCAACGAAGGAGGAGCGTCTAACAGAGTAGGCGGTGAGTGGACACAGGGTTTAAAAACTCCAGCAGCACCGCTGTGTCTGATCCACTCTACACCAGCACTGAGAATGAAAGCAGGGTAAAATGAGGCTACTGCAATTGTAGAACTACAAAGTGTGGTCCGTGGAGCTGAGAAAACAGTAGAAACAAGGTTATAATGATGCGAAACGATTGTGTTTTATTTGGCTCTGAAATAACAGAGAGGTTTGGGTGGAGGACTTCTGTTCTTCAGCTCTTCAGGTGAGAGATTAGACGCTCTTTGCCCCACAGTAAGCAGCAGTGAGAAATCCTCGTGGTCCGTGCGTACTGAACTAATTAAGCCTTGATTACAGCCAGACGCTGCGGAGCAAGGAAGGAGGGATGTAGGAAGAAGGTCTGACCTTTTCAGCATGGAGCATGGGGATGAGGGCAGTGGTTCTCCACTGTGGTGACCGCTCATTGACTAATGAGAGCGTTTTAGGGCGGAGGTCCTGCCATGGGATGCTTCCAGATTGAAGAGCCCAAAGGAGACGTGTCAGAGCATAAGCGCTGGACAGAAACGAGGAAAAGGAAAGGAAAGAAGTGTGATTGAGAAGAAGGTTACTGTGTTATTCGCAATCACCGAACTGCCATAAAGAGAAATAGAGACGGGGAGAGAGAGGTTCAAGGCACCGTGCCATTTTACTCTTATATTTAGGGTGACCGTACGTCCTCTCTTTTCCAGACACGTCCTCTCTTTTGGGATTGTTGTAACTATTAAATAAATATTGTTCACTTATTTTAGACCTTATTTGTACGTCTCTTGTTTCCATTTGTTTGTATTCTTGTGTTTTTATACACACACACACACACATGTTGTGAAAGGTTTGGTTTTGTTTTGCAGGAGGCATATGTGACCTCGGTGTTGTATCTTCAGCAGTGTCTGACACTAATGCTCAGGACCCCTGCTGTCGTAATGTGTTAGTAATGGAGCGTGATGGCTCTGCCCACTGTGAACCAGTCCACTGGAGGCCAGTAAGCTTGGCACACACACATTCTCACATGCACACACACACACACACACACACACACACACACGAGGTTTGCTGCACTGTGTGAAATTATGCATGCATTTGTTTTCCCTCTGAAGCGCATACACACAGAGCAGACATACAATATTGCATGAAAGATGCAAATGCAATGTTGGGGCTTCACAGTTGGAGGTAAGAGTCAGGCTCCTGGTTAAATCACAGGCTTTTCCAGTAACAACTAAACATATCTTTTGATCACCTAATTCTGCCAGATTTCCCCATTCTCTCTTGGTGGGAACTTGTAGTCTCACATTACCAGACTCTAGGGAGGGTCATATACCTTTCGCCACTTAACGTGGGCTTTGATTCAGGTCGGGCCAGTACAAAATGATCAACGGAAGTGTGTGTACGTGGATGTACAGAGAGCCAATCAGAATGCTACTGGCAGAACCCTGACAATGAGACCAGCTTTAATGCACTGAAGGTACGTCTGTGCCTGAGACTACATTCATCATTCATTCATTATCTGTAACCCTTATCCAATTCAGGGAATCATTGGGCGCAAGGCGGGAATACACCCTGGAGGGGGCACCAGTCCTTCACAGGGCAACACAGACACACCCCTACGGACACTTTTGAGTCGCCAATCCACCTACCAACGTGTGTTTTGTACTGTGGGAGGAAACCCACGTGGACACAGGGAAAACACACCACACTCCTCACAGACAGTCACCTGGAGGAAACCCACACAGACACAGAGAGAACACACCACACTCCTCACAGACAGTCACCCGGAGGAAACCCACGCAGACACAGGGAGACACACCACACTCCTCACAGACAGTCACCCGGAGGAAACCCACGCAGACACAGGGAGAACACACCAACTCCTTACAGACAGTCACCCGGAGCGGGAATCGAACCCACAACCTTCCCCTGGAGCTGTGTGACTGCGACACCACCTGCTGCGCCACCGTGCTGCCCGTAGACAAATCACATTTCATAATTTATATATTTCGTTTGACAAATATATTTAATGATATAGATATTGCTGTCTAACGAAAAAATTAGCCCTTTTGAGTTCAACACGCTTGGAGGAGAACACTAACATCCAATTAACTTTATCAACTAATAGACGCCTACGTTGGCTGGCATCATGCCAAGTAACGGGAGACACAGGGCCATCCCTTAAGCCCACTGGTGCTCTATAAGACAGTCACTTTACCGATGGCAAAGACATTTAACGTGTGCCCTCTATAAAATAAAATAGAAGAAAAGCAAATGTGTCTGAGCAGGGTTTGGACAATTCTGCATATGACTTCAGCAGACTGGCTGAGTGTGTTGAATATGATGGAGGGGTCAGTGTGTTCCACATTAACACAGGCTGGTGCCTCACATCAAGGGGAAGCAGCGCAGCACCGACATCAACCAGAATGTGAGTTCAGTCGTCCAGAACGTCTAATGGCCTTCTTTAGCGTTTGGCTCTGCGTTTTGCTCCAGTCCGGGTTAAATATTTGATCAGCCTGTTTCAGAGCCATATGATGGAAATGGATGGTGGGGAAATATTGCCAGGAATAGACGCAGATACCTGCTTCAGCAAAACAGCGCAGTGTGGAGGGCTCCGGCTAGAGAAGCAATAACTCGGAAAGTCTGGAAGGCTTCATAAGCTTCAGGACACAATGCAACACTGTTATTAGGCTATTAAACGGATACTGTGTACTGGGTTACGATTTATAATAATGAAAGGGAAAATAAAAGAGGACAAACTCGTTAAGCACATTATTATTTTAGAAACGGAGTGGTACAGTTGTGCCAAAGGTCTGATGTGTTTTCCCTGTATCTGTGTGGGTTTCCTCCGGGTGCTCTCACCCAATCCAAAAACGCATACTGGTAGACTGATTGGTTGCGTGATACTGTCTATAAGTGTGAGTGTGTGATGCCCTGTCCGAGGTGTGTCCCTGCCTTGAGCTCAAAGATTCCAGGTAAGCTAAATGCCTAAATGTTACCTGGATTAGTGGCATACATACCTGGTACCAAACTGAGCAGAGCCAAGTCAAGTAGAATGGGTCCCATGCAGTGGAAAAGCTCCAAAAGTAGTATCCACATGAATGACCCAAGGTTTCCCCATTGGACAATGCCCACAGCGTCACATTGCCATCCTCCCGTAACGCACCCTGGTGCCTTCTCTTCCCAAGGTAAGCAACAAACACATTTGCACAAAATGTAGAATGACTCATCAGACCAGGCCACCTTCGTTCATTGCCCTATGATCCAGTTCTGATGCTTATGTGCCCAGGACAGGGGTCTGAGCATGGGCAAGCTGCGATGCACTGTGTTCTGACTCCTTTGTCATGAGCGTGAACATTTGTGTGCTCCTCTGTGAGATCAGACTCGACAGGCTTGTCTTGAATAACTGGCCACCCATGACCCTGTCTCCAGTCCTGTCTCCACAAGTAGTCGTACCTCAAACCGTTTTGGTAGGAACTAACTAACCACTGCACACTAAAACCAGACTTGTTGATGGACTTGTTTTAAGGCTGTGATTTGGAACAATTACTATATTCCTTTTAAATGGAAATGAATGCGAAGGAAAGCTCATATTTTCCATTTCCCTGAATTCCCTGTAACACAGGCTAGCTTTGTTTTCAGGGTTGGTCTGAGACATAGGAGGCCTTGACACAGCACTTGCATCCCCTGGGACTTTAATACACATACACGCTGCACTGAAAGGCTACCAAACAGTGTGTGAAGAGACGACTCCAGCGTGACACGTCTCTGCGGGAGAGTCTTGGTGGTGGAGAGGGAATAAACAAAAGGCTTTAGAGAACAGCGGAGAGTGAATAAAACATCACAGCGAGGCGTCTTGAGTTGTGCAGGTGAGCTTCATCCTCTTCATCTCTAGGCCTCTGCAGTGATGTGATGTTTTTGCAACAGTTTGGAAAGGAGGAATAATTACAGGTGTGGTATATGGGGGATAAGGACTTGGAGTCCAGTTGACCTGTGAAGACAAACACTTCCCCAACTTCTTCTGTGATGATCCGGGGAGCCATCACTTACGACAGTCGGTCACCCCTAATAGCTCAGCGATATTTGCAGGACGTCCTGCGGCCACATGTTGCAGCTTTTGGCAGGGCTTCCATCTGGCAAGGATTTCCCAGGAATGCCTCCTTTGGATTGTAGCAATTCCTTGACTCTGCCCAAATGGAGCATATATGAGACCAGATGAGATGCCAGCTTCTGCAACCTATGAACTTGCAGGATCTACAGTCCCAGCTGCAACATCTGCCGGCAAATAGGCTGCAGAATGCCATACGAAACCTGTATACCTCCACACCCAACCCTATCTCATTTTTATCCAGATTAGAAGCTCCTTTAAAATGTACAATTTTCCCCAGTAAACTTATCATTCATTCATTCATTCATTATCTGTAACCCTTATCCAGTTCAGGGTCGTGGTGAGTCCAGAGCCTACCTGGAATCATTGGGCACTGGGGGAATTTATATTTTTGCTTCTTGGTGTGATTGCTTCTTGGTGTGTCTTTGTTTTGTCCGTGAGTGTGATTGAACATAAAAGCCATCTCACCGGATGCCATCAAATCCTCACAGAAATGTTTCAAGCCTTCACAGAAGGGCAAACACCATAAGAGTACCATTGTTTTCTTTAGGAGCATCATATATAAAACATAGAAGCAGTGAAGCATGACTGAAGTGCTAGTAGGTCATTACAAACAGCCGGATAATAATAGCTTTTACTTATTACAACAGTGGTGAACTAATGAAGAGTACAGCGGTCAGTTCAGATGTGGGCAGTCCAGAGAAAGTGGCAAGCGCTGAACCCTTTGAACCTTTCTCCAGTGAACCACTGGACCTTAAAGGATTTACTTTAGCCGGATTTATATCTGGTTGCATGAGAAGAGTATCACGCCTCTATGCTTTGAATCTGCTAAGGTGGACTGGGTATAAGACGCCTTCCACTCCTGCTTTGGTTTTTGGACTGTTTCTCGTTATCTTTTGCTACAGAAGAGTTCCAGGAAAATATGATTAAGCCACAGAACCTTCATAATAAGCACCGTGCTCTGTCAGATACAGACCAGATTTGGGAGTGTGTGATGTGTGTGTTTGCGAGAGTAACCCTGACAAGAGAGCAGATGGAGAGCAGAACCTACAAAAGGAAAAGAGGTGGGGGAAATGGATTGGCCTCACTCTACCGACAGCCTTATCATTCGCCAAACACGCCTGATCGCTAGGTGTAAGCCATAAATCCGCCGTCACACCTCGCAAAAGTCGCTTTTCAGAATCAAATATCAACACTAAACAGCTTAACAGGGGAGTACACCACAAATAATGATTTCATATGAATTACACCCAGCTAAATGTAGATAGCATATCTAACATTACTCATTAAGAGATTGTTGTAAGTGTGGTATAGGGACACTCCACCTACTTCTGTACAACTGGACTTGTTTTAAAGGGGACCCCTTTTCCACATGAGAACACAATACTGGTAGTGACATGTCTTTTTGGTCCTGCTTTTGTCAAAATCCCACAAGGATCAAACACCACCACATCTTAACATCCCTGTTCAGAACGACCAGTTTCAGCTCCTG
Source organism: Hoplias malabaricus (assembly GCF_029633855.1). Classification (NCBI taxonomy): domain Eukaryota; kingdom Metazoa; phylum Chordata; class Actinopteri; order Characiformes; family Erythrinidae; genus Hoplias; species Hoplias malabaricus. The sequence continues at coordinate 38,662,997 of NC_089806.1, read as the reverse complement.
TTTCTTTAAATGACAATGAGCTGTTTAGCCACAGTACACAGCATTGAGAAGCAAGGTGGAGAAGCTCTTACTTTTTGCAACTTTAGCTCAGTTCTCTTCTTGCTCTGTTCTTGTTTTTCGGGTTTAGCTCAGTTCTCTTCCTTCTCCACTTTTAGTTTTGCATTGTTGCCTTTGTTTGATCTTGTTGTCTTCCTTCTCCACTCCTGTTTATGCAGTTATAGCTTATTTCCTATCTTTCCCCACTGTAGTTTTTGCAGTTTTAGCTCAGTTCTCTTCCTTCTCCACTTTTAGTTTAGCATTTGTCGCTAATTTCCCTTAATTCTCCACTCTAATTTAGCGAGAATCGCAAGGTTCTTTTTTTATTTCTCCACTGCAGTTTTTGCTTAACTTTCTCCTCTCTGTATTTTTACTCAGTGTAACCCCCAACATTGCTCATAGGAGCATGGGTCAGAGAGTGGAGATGCTCAGATGGAGCAGTGGTATTATTCTAATGATACTGCACTTGACATAAAATTCCAACAAATTCAGAATTTTTTTTCAGACTTAAAATGTAGAACTAGAATGAATCACCATATTCTATTCTTACGACAGTCAGATCTGACCCACCACGGTGAAACCAATGAGAGAAACTAATGAGAATTGTTACAATCAAATCCTAGCCGCAGGTGTCCCGTCTGAATCGGAACATGTAATGACTCCCTCCATTAAGAGAGGGGGTGGGGGGGAAGATGAGTTGTTTGGCAGCAGCAGGAGGAAGAACCACATGCACATGCAGTCTACACACATGAATAAAACATAAGGCGGTAAGGTGTGTTTCATACTCTCCGAGGCATAATCTTGAATGAGAATATCAGAATGCAAATAGAGTGAATGTCAGTGTTGATTGTGATTAGATGTACAACTGTGCGGCACAGTCACAACTCAGGAGCTCACCGTGGCTAACTGTGTGTTAATGCTAGGGCGCTAAAGTGGGAGGTTGTTTGCATTGCCAATTAAACTTACTTGCTAGGACTCCCCCAGTCTAACATTGCTACCAAGCTGGCAGCATGAAATCTAACACTAACAGATACATAAAGCTACAGCTTCTTTTCAAGAGGATGTCGAAAAGCTCAATACGCTTAGAGGAGAACGCTAACACTAATCCCACGGCTGGGATTTCCCAAAGTCTTCATTATATTCATTCATTCATTCATTATCTGTAACCGCTTATCCAGTTCAGGGTCACGGTGGGTCCAGAGCCTACCTGGAATCATTGGACGCAATACCCTGGAGGGGACGCCAGTCCTTCACAGGGCAACACAGACATACACACATTCGGACACTTTTGAGTCGCCAATCCACCTGCCAACGTGTGTTTTTGGACTGTGGGAGGAAACTGGAGCATCCGGAGGAAACCCACGCAGAAACAGGGAGAACACACCAACTCCTCACAGACAGTCACCCGGAGCGGGAATCGAACCCACAACCCCCAGGTCCCTGGAGCTGTGTGAATGCGACAACTACCTGCTGCACCACCGTGCCGCCCTCATTATATTCAGACTTAGACTATTAGCTAACACAATAACAATGCCATCATCAACAACAACAACAAACAGGGGTAAAAAGAGGTGTAAGGCCCCACACTCTTGGGCAGTGGATCATTCTGCAGGGATGGAGATCCGGAACTAGTTTTTGTGGATGAATGCCATCAAATCCTCACAGCAATTTCCCAAACCTTATATATCAACTGCTAAGAGGCAGTGCGACTGGAATATATTTTCACTTTTTTTTACCACCTGCTGCTATAGAAGCATATAGAAAAGGTATAGTAGCATATAGTAGGTTTAATGGAGTATGATGATCCCCCCACCCCACTAACTGACCCCCTGAAGACAAGCATGGCCAGAGGTTTTGTAGACGTTAAAATACATTATGCTTGCTTTATGCTTTAGCAGAGATTGGTTAAAGTAACGCTAGGTAGTGTTTTTACCTTAAAATTACAGTTTCAAAGTTTTTGTGATGCTTCACTGACCAGTAACAGGGAGGTTAAAGCATCCGTCATTGCTACTCTGGGCTCAGCATTGCAGAAACTACACTATGTAACTTACAGAAGCAGGTAGGAAACTTCCCCTCCCTCCGCCTCCACCTTGATTGCAGGACATTGCTGTAAAAGCAGATTATACTCTGCAACTACAGAAGAAGCCCATGACCCAAACCACCAAATCCTTCCTAGTGGTTAGCTACGTCTGGTTAGCTTACTAGCTAGTATTTTAAACTCTATTAGCAAACTAGCTAACAAGTTTACATTGACTAAATAAGTTCAGCTGCCACACTCTCTGTTAGTTACTGGTTATAAAGCATTTGAACACAAAGACAATTAAGCACATGGTAGAGGCACCACTGGCTGGTGTTCAACGACACTTCATTAAATGGGATAGAAATGGAAGTGTCCACTTGGTATGAAGACCCAGGGCCACTCACCAGTCTCTCAGAAATGCAATCTGGAGCCACTCGTCTGTCTCTCAGAACCCTGGAACCCTCTCACACAGATTTATTACAGTGGAAGATCACACGAGAAGTGAGTCACGTTTTAGCCCCGGGCTCATGTCTGTGACACAGTTACGGTGACGGATCAGTCGCGGCCGGGTCAATTTTCTCCTGCATGGCTGAAAAGTGTGAGGAGAGAGTTCTAAGGCATCTCACAGCCCTTGTTACATGCACAGAAATGGTACAACAATCTGATGCTCTGGTGACAGACACATCGCATTTAGGTCAGCATTCTTGTTGACTCTAAGAGCAGTTTAATTTGGAAGGCTTAAAAGGCCAGACACTTGTGTTACATGAACAAGCCTCGTTGTTATAGCCTTGCCATTGCTGGGGTTTATGTTTCTATGTTTTTCTTGATATTGATAAAAATATCCCCTTTGGCGTGGCATGGTGGAGCAGCAGGTAGGTGTCGCAGTCACACAGCTCCAGGGACCTGGAGGTTGTGGGTTCGATTCCTGCTCCGGGTGACTGTCTGTGAGGAGTGTGGTGTGTTCTCCCTGTGTCTGCGTGGGTTTCCTCTGGTTGACTGTCTGTGAGGAGTGTGGTGTGTTCTCCCTGTGTCTGCGTGGGTTTCCTCCGGGTGACTGTCTGTAAGGAGTGTGGTGTGTTCTCCCTGTGTCTGTTTGGGTTTCCTCCGGATGACTGTCTGTGAGAAGTGTGGTGTGTTCTCCCTGTGTCTGCGTGGGTTTCTTCCGGGTGAATGTCTGTGAGGAGTGTGGTGTGTTCTCCCTGTGTCTGCGTGGGTTTCCTCCGGGTGAATGTCTGTGAGGAGTGTGGTGTGTTCTCCCTGTGTCTGCGTGGGTTTCCTCCGTGTGACTGTCTGTGAGGAGTGTGGTGTGTTCTCCCTGTGTATGCGTGGGTTTCCTCCGGGTGCTCTGGTTTCCTCCCACAGTCCAAAAACATACGTTGGTAGGTGGATTGGTGACTCAAAAATGTCCGTAGGTGTGAGTGTGTGAGTGTCCGTAGGTGTGTGTCTGTGTTGCCCTGTGAAGGACTGGCACCCCCTCCAGGGTTTATTGCCACCTTGCGCCCAATGATTCCAGGTAGGCTCTAGACCCACCGCGACCCTGAACTGGATAAGGGTTACAGATAATGAATGAATGAATGTCCCCTTTGACTTTAAGACAGCACTGTGAAATGAATTTCACTGTGCTTCTGTAGGGGGAGCACAGGAGCAAACACAACAAATTTTACCTAGTGTTCCTTTAAATTCTAATTACAATAAAACATAAAGAAAACAATGCAAAACCATGGCATTTTAGGGCCTTTGTAGTTCAGCCCTATCCCTGAAGTGAGGCTGTAGCGGTTTAAACAATTCTTGAAGGGACTTTAATAGTCTTTAAAAGCAGTCGTAAAACAAATAGCTGGGTAATTGGAGCCCTTTGTCTGATTTTTGGAAAGAAAACAGCATTGGATTTTCAACAAAATAGCAACTTTAAAATGACATTGATCACAAAGTTTCTGCTGATGTTACTTGTCACAAAGGTTGTGTGGTTTGGTTCAGTTCCAATGAACAGTGGTGCAATTACTTTCAGCTCATTACAGTCTCTGAACACAAGTTTTAAATGTCACTGGGGTCACCCCCTCTAGGAGTCTTCAGCACCTTTTTAGAGAGAGAATAGAATGATTCCATATTCCATAGCAGCTACGCTCTCTAAGGTACAGTGGTTGGGATGGGATCATTAGCCGACCTCACTAATGCCATCAAATCCTCACAGCAATGTCCCAAGCCTTGTGTACCAGTTGCTCAGAGGCAGTGCTGCTGGAGAGTAGTTTGGTTTTGTTGTTGTGCCACATGCTGCTACAGAAGGACATCCAAAAAGTAGTGGGTTTAGTGGGGTATGATGATTATCTAATGGGGCATCACCCCACTAACTGACCCCCTGAAGACACCAAATGTTTGTTGATTCCTGCTGAAACCTATGGTATTTTGCAGTTTGCCCTACTTTTACTCTTACTTCTACTTTTCTAGAATGGATTACACTAGAGTTTTCAAGTTTGCTGTAAAGAGTTGTATTCAGACACAGATGTGCTAGCGTAGTTACCCCAAGTTCCGGCCACTTTAATTACAACATTAGAAACTTAGCTAACTGTAAATAAATAGAAGTCCTTTACTCTCACAAATCAACATTTTTCAGGAGTCAAATGTGTGTAGATTAATGTCCAAGACTTGCTTGACTTTGAAAGAAAATATGTTTTTAGATAAAAACGCTTTTGTTTAAGTAGGTGCCAATACTGCTAAGATTACTAGCGCCCCCTAACTTTGGCCACCTCCCCTGCTTGTGACAGTCAAACGAGACAGTTACTACCACATTCAGTGGTTTTGAGAGGTTCTCAATGAGATTATGTTTGTCCTGTGTTGGTATCCGTACTCTACATGTAAGGATTACAATGGTGGTAGGTTTTCCCCTCAGAGAAAAGGAAGCTAACCGCTAAGCTAACTTTTACACTGAGGGAAATAACTGTTGCGAAATGGAAATGTGTTGTGTTCTGTAGTTTTGAACACAAAGAATTACAACACTGTTAGATATACTTAAATATTGTTTAGATATGTGTTTTCTTGCCATTTGTCAACAAATTAATATGAAATGATAACGTGAAAGACTTATGAATGACCCACTCTGATTTCAAAACTGAAAACAGGAAAATTTCTCGTCTGTTTGCTGTTGTTAGGGCGACGACCCTCAAAGAAATCATTCCTTAGGAGCCGACTCTTTTTCCCTATCACAGTTAGCGGCAGATACGGCAGGGAGTTCTTTGATTCCAGTGTGTGGTTCAGAGTCGTTTGAGCAGCAGCTGTGAACAGAGCGTTGCTTAAAATAAAAGTCATTAGTGAAGAGGAGTCGACTCCCAAAAACCTTTTCTTGAGAGTCGCTCATATCAACTGATGGCCAATGAATCATAGAGTTGAAACTCTTGGAGTCGACTCCGTCTCGGTTTGCAGCGTTTGTGGAACTTAAAATGTTAATGTTATAGAAATATATTTGAAGAAAACAGTGGCCATATTCCTTCCACAATTTTGGTTATTTACGTGTTTTTAAATGTAACATGACTTTTAAGCTGTTGTTCATGGTTAGCAAAAATGAACATTAGCTCAACATTCTTAGCTTACAGCAACTAAAACTAGACAAAATCTAACAGTAATTGAATCATTAAAGTGTAATTATACATAGGATCAGATGTAAAATAGCGCATTTCAGTCCATTAGACTAAAACTAATACACTTTTTAGACAAAAGACTAACAGTGAAAGTAAATCTAAGTCAGCTGCCAAAATATACACTTCATCACACAAATGTAAAAAACCTGTTTTTGTTTTTTGTGCTAGTCACTGGGAGTTATGGGATTTGAGTTATGTGCAGGCCCAGTGTGTGTTATCCTCCAGGCCTGGCCACACATTATGCCCAAGAACACACTCGCACCTCATCCCTGCTTCCCCGAGTGTGTGAGCCGGCATCTGATGTGCGAATCTTGTACGTGTCCTTCAGATTTGGTCTGATCTGCGAGACGGCTGGGCTTTTCTTCACCCTCGTGCTCCCTCTCTTCTCCGGCTCGTTTTTCAACCCGGTTCTGGGGGATGAAAGCTCGGCCTGATGGGACCCAGCATCTGACTGAAGTCCACCGAGACACTGCACATGATTATTTAATTATTCACAAAGATAGTCTCTTGGACATGATTAGGAATATGGCATCCTATATTAATAATTAGATGTTTCTTCTTTTTTTTAAAACCTCACTTGACCCCCTTGGTCAGTTATCTTCTCCTCACTTCTTTTTCTTTCCTTCCTTCCCTTGTCTTGTCTTTTCCCTTTTCTCCTGGTCTTGGCTCTTCATTTTCCCACTTTTATCATCATCTCTTCCTTCTTGTATTTTTAGTTGGTTCCTTTTGTCTTCTCAGCTCCTGTTTTTCTAACTTCTCTTTTCACTTAATCTCTTCATGTCTCCTCTTTCTCATCTCATTTTTTTCTGTCCTCTCTATTGTCTCTTCTTGACTCCTTTTCTTCTCTTCTTTTTGCTACTGGATTCCGTTCTCTTCTCATTTGGTCTCCTATTACCACCTCTCATCTGTTCCCTTCTTCTCTGTCCTTTTCTTTTTTTCTTCTCTTTTGCACTCTCTCTTAATCTCCTCTTTCCTCTCCTTGTTCTTTACTCTTAATCTCTTCTCTCATCCATTCGTTCTTCTCTTTTCATCTCATCCCTTTTCTTCTGTCTGTCCCTAATTTGTCAGTAATGTTTCTTCTCTTCTCTTCTCTTCTCTTCTCTTCTCTTTTCTCAGTGGTTCTTCAGGTCTGTTTGCCTGATGATACTATACCAGCAAAGGGATGACCACCTCTTACAGTCATCAGCTGGAGCACAAACACAAAAGTAATTGAAATCAAACCTCCTTCTCTTTCCATTCATTCTCTCCATTCCTTGCCATCTCAGTATTAGGCAGCTGTGGATCAGGCCTGACCGGGCCAATGTTCCGCAGCAGTGGCATATTCTTTGAAAAGAAAATCCAATTTTGCCTGTTTCATGGGCAAAGGCTAGACAAGGCAGACTGGAGAGCAGCATCCTTTTGAAAGACAGCCTCACACTGAGGTTCTCAATTATGAAGACAATTATGCTGGGTTCATATCCCGCTCTGGCGGGAACTTTCCAGACTGCATTGCTGGGGTGAAGGAGATGATTGTGTGGCCCTTGGGGGAGGATAGAGAAGCCTGGTTAATGAAAGAGTCTTTATTCGGGCCGTCATAGAGCTGGATATTGTGTATCAGGAGATTCCGAGGCACTCTGCTTGTTTTCCTGTCTTTTCCGCGTGTGTAATAAGGCTGACCTTGGATCCGTGGCAGTGTTGCCCTCGGCCATATCAAAGAACACACCACAACCCAGCCTCAGACAAAATATATTATCGAACAAAAGCAGCAGCATCAGGCCTGGTTTAATATTCAGCAGGCCCAATGAATGACCCTTAGGCCATTGCGTGTGTGTGTGTGTGTGTGTGTGTGCATTTGTTGGGGAAGTCCAGCATCTCCCTTAGAAACAAACCCAGATGAAAGGAGATGAAAGCCAGCCCAAGTTTCTCTTTTTTTCTCAGTGCACCAGAGGCACCAGCTCTGCCTATTTTGAGGCATTGTAGCCAAGGGAGAATCGATGGGGAAGAGGGAAAAAGCAGCTGTGGTAATCACACCCACAATGCCCCTTGGTACGAATCTTTGTTGTCTTGAAAAGAAGAGATTTTCAATGATACTGGTTCATATTGATTTTATTTAACCATTTGAGAAAGCAGCTTAACTTAACACAAGTGTTTTTATTAAATATTATAGACACTCAGCAGGTACTTCTCCTTTGCTCTAGCAGATACACCACCCTGAGAACTCGCTTCAGGGAGGTAGCATTAAGACACAAGCCCCCCACTGGGCCAGAAAAATTTGACTGGGGAAGAATACGCCAATTTAATTTTTCTACCTGGAATCACTGTGCACAAGGCGGGAACACCTTCACAGAACGACACACACTCACACCTACGGACACTTTTGAGTCGCCAATCCACCTACCAACATGTGGTTTTGGACCGTGGGAGGAAACCGGAGCACCCGGAGGAAACCCACACGGACACAGGGAGAACACACCACACTCCTGACAGACAGTAACCCGGAGGAAACCCACGCAGACACAGGGAGAACACACCACACTCCTCACAGACAGTCACCCGGAGGAAACCCACGCAGACACAGAGAGAACACACCACACCCCTCACAGACAGTCACCCGGAGGAAACCCACACAGACACAGGGAGAACACACCACACTCCTCACAGACAGTCACCCGGAGGAAACCCACGCAGACACAGGGAGAACACACCACACTCCTTACAGACAGTCACCCGGAGGAAACCCACACAGACACAGAGAGAACACACCACACCCCTCACAGACAGTCACCCGGAGGAAACCCACACAGACACAGAGAGAACACACCACACCCCTCACAGACAGTCACCCGGAGGAAACCCACGCAGACACAGGGAGAACACACCACACTCCTCACAGACAGTCACCCGGAGGAAACCCACGCAGACACAGGGAGAACACACCACACTCCTCACAGACAGTCACCCAGAGCGGGACTCGAACCCACAACCTCCAGATCCTTGGAGCTGTATGACTGCAACACCACTTGTTGCCCCATTGTGCCGCCTTATGTGTGTGTGAGTGACTGGGTGAATATGTGAAATTGTCCACAGGAGTGTGTGTGCGTTCTTCCTGGGTCTGGTCAAAAAAAATACATTTTTGATTGTTGGTTTTGATTTTGCAAGACATCAGAATATATGTTTGTCTCCTGTAACACGACATGCTGAAAACTGTGGAATGGATTTTATCATTTTCTGTTCATTCATTCATTCATTGTTTATATATAACACACTACAGTAGTGCTGTGCAGCAATAAATTAACTGATGGACAGTGAAAGAGAGGAGAGGTTGACTGTAAAATCCCACACACAGAGAAAGCTCATAGGTCTAATAGATCTCTCACTGTGTGTGTGTGTGTGTGTGTGTGTGTCATTCTCTCTCTCGCTCCCATGCTCTAATTTTCAGTCACTCGCTCTCAAAAACCAATTCATTTCCAGGATGTTGTGTATAATTTGAGGCATCAGGGAGCCTCTATTAAAATGTGTGAGACTCCTGGAGAGGTCTTTACTCCTCTAAAACGACCACACTAGACGCTGGAACATTGCTGCGAGGATTATATTGCATTAAGCCACATAAGCATAACGTGCTTTTGTCCATCATTACACCTCAGTACAATACAATTCAGACTCAGTGATGGGAAGCGAACTCAGCGCCCTCAGGAAGTGTCTTGCTCATGGACACTTCAGCTGTGAATGTTGAGGGATTAGAAAGAGCTTGTCCAGGAGACTGAACTGGCAACCCTTGAGTCCCTTAGTTTTATTTGGTGCTGGTAGCCTTGAGGTAGTCAGAACTAACAGTAGACTCAGACGTGCAGGCTGTTGAACCTGGATGTTTTATATTTACTATTTAATTTTAGCCAGAAAATAAAAGCTTTAAAAAAGCAACAGAAAGCCTACAGCTGCAGCTTGTAACCCCAAGCTAAAACCCCAGTGATCGGTTGTTATTTGTCGCAGCGTAGTAATGCCAATTGAAAAAAGGTTACAAACCATTGCCTTGAGACGTATTTGAATTCAGGAGAATTCATCAATTCTTTGCACTTTTGGGCCAGACATGCTTTAAAATTGCGTATTGATTCACAGTGGACTTAAAAAACACAGCTCTCAATGTATTAACCACACCAGGTCCCTGTTTGGAAAAAAATAAACCGAACGGAAAGCCAATATCTAGGCTGAAATAAGGATGTGTGCCTTAGGAGGGATTATTAGGCCAACAGCGTCTGAAGTCATGTAGTGTGTCTAATAGGAGCTAGACGTCTACAGTGTACAAAGAGCAACTGCAGCACGGGGAGCGGAGATTTAGCACTGCCCCCAGCAGGACAAAGTACACCTTTAATAGCCCATCAGTATTGATCTGCTAAGGTACAGACTGTTTTATGAGAGATCTGCAGTTGAGTGTTATTTCTGATCGGCGCTCACACTGATGTCTGATGTACTTTGCTTGGTTGAAGTTGCTCTATTGATTTTAAATGAAGAGTGTAGCTGTTTTATGGCAAATCAAATAAATGTTTAGTAGCGAAGAACAAAAAATAATCTTGAAGGAACGTCTGCTGGAGAGAGCCAAGGAAGTTTTTGGACTTCGTCAGGAGACCATGAGTTTGATTCTAAAGCCTTAATGGAAGCAGGACGCTGAGGCCTTGTCCACATCTGAATTGTGTTTTTAAGTTTTTAGCTCAGTTTGCAAAGAAATCTGATCATAAATTCCATTCATTCATTCATCTGTAAATGCTTCATCTTCTTCAAGTTGCAGTTTCCCTCTTGATGCATCCTCATCTGCAGTGTCGCCCTGTTTTAAGCCCCCCACCCCCATTTTATGCTTCTAGATTTCATTGGAATTGATCTTAACCTTCCTCCTGTGTTAGCTTTCTGTTGCTATCTCTTATGGGTGGGTTTTGACCCGTGTCCTAAATCAGCCATTAGACCCCCTAAAAACAATTAATTATCAACCAATTAGTTTCTTCCCTCTTGTTGACCTTGTTATTCTTCCTTATCCATGAAAGGACTGGTTTTAATTGTTCATTGTCGCAGACTGTAAACTGGAGATGTACACGATACAAAACACCAACTCTAAACTAACTGGGCCTTACATGTCTGGACATGTCTGTCTTTCCTTGTTTTGTGAAACAGACAAAGATAGAGGCCCCTAACTGAGGCTCGAGTGGTTGTAGGAGGAGCCAGCTGTAGGCTGTTGGTGTATAGACTTAGACTTAGTCTTATACAAGTCTAAGTCTAAATAGAACTTCTTGACAAAGTCAAAAAGTCTTGATACAATAAACAAATTTCTGGAGCACTTGTACACATTTAAAACCTAAAAACGGATCGCTCAAGACCCTAACACACGAGGAAGGTTAAACATTGTAATTCATACACAACTGCAACATCTTATTGAGCAAGTTAACATCAACTGACAGATCGCCTTCTCGTGGAATGATTTCAGGTGACATTCATCGTGTTTCTCATTGGTTTGCCTCGCTAAACATGCCTCAATCTTTGGGAACCACTGTTCTAGTGTATAATCAATACTCCTTTATCATGTCAACAAGGTAAAAGCCTTGATGTTTCACTGGAAGGGTCTTTAAATGAACCATGTCTCGACATTAATCTGTAAGACGTTCCAAACCCTCACCCCTATGATCAGTTTTCGCATGTAAACAACCCGAGAAGACACTCAGCCTCAATATCACGTCCTGTGTGGGATGTAACTTGTACTGATTTGTTGTCAAAGAAATCCACTGAGAATTGTGTCCTCGGGCTTTGGTACTTTTTTTTTCTCTTCGGGCAGGTTTCCGAAGACTGCGTGGTCACTACGGATGATTCGTGCAGTTTGAGGTCTGGAATGGCCGCGAGACCCAGAGGCACTCCGAGGATAGGGCCTTAGAAAGTTCAAAAGCCATATAAACACTTCTTATTGATGCGGCGGACAAAATATGAAACCTGTGCGGCATGCAGTTGTGGAGGAGGAGGAATGCTAATGGAGTGTGGAACATCGTCTCTGAGCTCGGAGAAAGCCAGGGAAAACAAGCGTTGGCAGCAACCATCAGCAGACAAGCTGTCCCCAGCAGCAGAAGACAGAATGAATCACTAACAGACGGACATGCTTTTACCAACACGAAATGATCTCCAAGTGCGCTTAAAGGAAGAGCTGGGCCAAGAATCCAATGTCTGAGCTTTGCTTCTTTATTTTGGAGGCTGCCGGAGTTTTTTAAACACCTCAGTGTCAATACTGGACTGAGAATAGTCCACCAACCAAAAACATGCACTCATCAGTGTCCACTGTTGAAGGACTAGAGGACGACCGACACAAACTGTGCAGCGACAGATGACCTACTGTCAGTGACGTTACATCTGCAGGGTGGACCAACGAGGTAGGGGTGTCTCACAGAGTGGACACAGTGTTTAAAAACTCGAGTAGCACTGCTGTGTCTGATCCACTCGCACCAGCACAACACACACTAACACACCACCACCACCACCTTCTATATGCATTAATTTATAAGTTGCCATAGTTCTCCACTCAGAAGCCTGGCTTTACCTGTCAATTAAAGGAGTGGCTTTAAACGTACAAATTGCTGGAGTGTTTTTTTTCGCTCTGTCCCTCCTTGTGAAGGAAGAGAGAAAGCGAGGACCACGGACTGTAGGCGCTGCTCTCTCGCCCCGGCCGTCATGTTCCAGCCCAGACACGGCGCTCTCTCGGTGAATACTAAGCAGCTTTCTGCAGCCAAGCAACATCACATGTGAACTCGAGCTTGCCAGAGCGTGGAGATTGCGCATGCCTGTGTGTTTGTATGTCTAGGTTTCTGTGTGTGTGTGCGCGTGGATGTGTGTCTTGCAGGAGTGTGTGGAGCACGATAAGGTGCTGAGGGCTTTGGTTAAGCACGTTACACACACCTCCACCTCCCCGTGCCCCAGCGTCCCGTGGGCCCGAGGAGCAGAAGAGCCGTAGAAGAGTGATGGAAGAGTGTCAGAGCCAAACTGGTTGCTATGACGCCCGAGCATGTGACATTTTTCATGGAGTGTGTTGGTGAGGTTTTGTTATTGAGCAGTGAGTGTGTGTATATGGGTGTGTGATTGTGTTTATGTGAATGGAATACTCGTATTCCCAAGGCAACAGAGTGCCCTCAGGGTCACGTGTCAACAATACTACTACTACTAATAATAATATTAATAATAATAGTATGTTTACAGTGCGTTTACATGGAGATGCCCCGCCCCTTTCTTGCATTAATAGATTCTATTCTTCTGGATAGGCTTGACACTAGCTGCTGGAGCATTGCGGTGAGGATTTGATTGCATTTAAGTGCACAAACATCCAGGTACTGATGCAGAAAACTAGTTCTGAATCACTCCAGCTCATCCCTAAGGTAATGGATGGAACTCCATCAGTCCCTCTCCAGTGATAGGGGCACTAAACCCCTCCAGCTGACACTTGGCCTTGAGCATAGTTACCTTAGACTGTAAAGCTGCACTCTATTGGTCAGCAATGAATTAGGTTTTAGATATGAGATGTGTTTAGATGCTGTTGGACATGTGGTGTATATATAATTCTTCCCTAAAATGTATTTTAATACTTAAAGATGCACATATTGCAAATGTATTGTTATCTAGCAACAGCAGCAGGATCAGTTCTGTCTAACCACGGCTCACAGCATGGAGTCAGTGTTCCATGCTCAAGGGCCTTGTCTCTTTGTTTCTGCACATCATCCTCATCCTCATCATCCTCTTCCATAGGTGGGAAGCGCACCCGGAGGATTTTGAGTTGTTGGGTTGTCATGCCAACATCATGCCTTGCTGCTTCCCGAGAAGTGATGTGGAGAGGTGGAGAACCACGCTTGGAGAGAGGGAGAGAGAGAGAGAGAGAGAGAGAGAGAGAGAGAGAGAGATCATTCAGGAGATGTGTGTGAGTGTATAAAGGGAGGCAGCAGTGAGACGAACAAAAGTTCGATGTGTGGGGAGGAAGCAGAAGAATTCCAAAGCCCTGAAATCTTCTGGTACGACGTTATTTTCATCTTAAACTTCCATGATGTTACTAACACTGATAACACTTTTTTTCTTTTCCTTTTTCGTCTTTGTTTCTTGTTTTTCCCCAACTTTAGCTCTTCACTGGTTTGAAATACTAGTTTTCCAACTGCTGCCCACACAACACTAATTGAGCTCAACACACTTGGAGGAGAACACCAATGCTCTGTTCACACTGCAGGGCAAATCTGATTTTTAAACTCAGTCCCCACACTGCCAGGGATTTTCTTTGGTCAGACTGTAGTCATATTCTCTCATATGGCAACACCGGTTGTCATAGTAACAATGCAGGTGTGTGCCCCTTAAAATCAGATCTACAGGTCAAACCGAGTCACAGTTCAGAGATCCAAATTAAATCAGGTTTGAAAGAACCTACAAATGGGACCTGAATTTGATTGGAATCAGATTTAATGGTGTGTGTTGTCGTTCAGACTGCAGTATAGCTAAAATCATTCATTCATTCATTTCTGTAACCACTTCATCCTGAGGCTTGCAGTGGGTCTGTGGCAATAACACACCCTGGACACATTGACACAGACACTCACGCATTCACCCAGTTACCCTGTCACACACTCACACCTGTGGGCAATTTCACACACTCACCCTGTCACACACTCACACCTGTGGGCAATTTCACACACTCACCCTGTCACACACTCACACCTGTGGGCAATTTCACACACTCACCCTGTCACACACTCACACCTGTGGACAATTTCACACACTCACCCTGTCACACACTCACACCTGTGGACAGTTTCACACACTCACCCTGTCACACACTCACATCTATGTACAATTTCACACACTCACCCTGTCACACACTCACACCTGTGGACAGTTTCACACACTCACCCTGTCACACACTCACATCTATGTAAAATTTCACACACTCACCCTGTCACACACTCACACCTGTGGACAATTTCACACACTCACCCTGTCACACACTCACACCTGTGGACAGTTTCACACACTCACCCTGTCACACACTCACATCTATGTACAATTTCACACACTCACCCTGTCACACACTCACATCTATGTACAATTTCACACACTCACCCTGTCACACACTCACACCTGTGGACAGTTTCACACACTCACCCTGTCACACACTCACATCTATGTACAATTTCACACACTCACCCTGTCACACACTCACACCTGTGGACAATTTCACACACTCACCCTGTCACACACTCACACCTGTGGACAGTTTCACACACTCACCCTGTCACACACTCACACCTGTGGACAGTTTCACACACTCACCCTGTCACACACTCACACCTGTGGTTAATTTCAGACACTCACCCTGTCACACACTCACACCTGTGGACAGTTTCACACACTCACCCTGTCACACACTCACACCTGTGGACAGTTTCACACACTCACCCTGTCACACACTCACACCTGTGGGCAATTTCACACACTCACCCTGTCACACACTCACACCTGTGGACAATTTCACACACTCACCCTGTCACACACTCACACCTGTGGGCAATTTCACACACTCACCCTGTCGCACACTCACACCTGTGGACAATTTCACACACTCACCCTGTCACACACTCACACCTGTGGGCAATTTCACACACTCACCCTGTCACACACTCACACCTGTGGACAGTTTCACACACTCAGGCTGTCACACACTCACACCTGTGGTTAATTTCAGACACTCACCCTGTCACACACTCACACCTGTGGACAGTTTCACACACTCACCCTGTCACACACTCACACCTGTGGTTAATTTCAGACACTCACCCTGTCACACACTCACACCTGTGGACAGTTTCACACACTCACCCTGTCACACACTCACACCTGTGGACAGTTTCACACACTCACCCTGTCACACACTCACACCTGTGGGCAATTTCACACACTCACCCTGTCACACACTCACACCTGTGGACAATTTCACACACTCACCCTGTCACACACTCACACCTGTGGGCAATTTCACACACTCACCCTGTCACACACTCACACCTGTGGACAATTTCACACACTCACCCTGTCACACACTCACACCTGTGGGCAATTTCACACACTCACCCTGTCGCACACTCACACCTGTGGACAGTTTCACACACTCACCCTGTCACACACTCACACCTGTGGTTAATTTCAGACACTCACCCTGTCACACACTCACACCTGTGGACAGTTTCACACACTCAGGCTGTCACACACTCACACCTGTGGTTAATTTCAGACACTCACCCTGTCACACACTCACACCTGTGGATAATTTCACACATTCACCCTGTCACACACTCACCTGTGGGCAATTTCACACACTCACCCTGTCACACACTCACTCAATAACTACTTGGCATCAGGTAGTTTTGAGCTGCTTTTCTGAACAATGCCTAACTGCCCAGGTCTAATATATTAAAATATCTAACGTTTTGTTTAGTGCGTGGAGGGAGGGAGAGCCTTTGTGCCCACCCAGAAAGAGAGAGAGCGTGAGAGAGAGAGAGAGAGAGTGAGAGAGAGAGAGAGAGTCCTTTTCTTCTAAATCAGAATCTAACTCTCCTCTTTATGCGCCCTTGCCCTAAAAAATAAACCCCAGCTTCAAAATATATTATAATTAGCTCAAAACACCAAACAACAGCGCTGACATTTCTCCAGCAGAACGTATTTCTGAGGCCTCTTCCCCAGGAGCAGTAAAACAGAAGCAAGTTTGGCTGTGATGACGTTAAATGCAGGGCGTTATGCAGTCACGTGCATAATTATTGGCACATAGGTCAACAAAGGTCACGAGGAAACACACTCTGTGGTTAATTAGTTCAAAATCATGCTAAAAAACAAAAATCATGAGAAATATTTTCTTTACCAAACCACATCTCACAGTTATCGAATACTGAACATACTGTGTTTATCTTGTCTGTACATTTTTATTCGCTGTTTGAATGACCACAGAAAACCATTTGTAACTCAATTTGTGTTCATTTTGTAGCACTTTCAGTCTCTGTTTACTTTCATGCAGTAAGCGCTTTCCCAAATTTGGAGTCAGTTCCACCTTAAGAACAGGAATAGATCGATCCCCATCCTTTTTCATTTGGAGGGCTCTCTCAGCTGTTTCTCTGCTGTGAGCAGAGAGAAGCCTAGCATATCAGAACGAGCTCTTTTGTTTTTTAAATAGCATGTTTAATAAAGAAAACTTGGGCATTGTAAACACATCAGACCTGTTCCCAGCACACGAACAGACTGGAGACCTAGGGATTAGTGAGAAAACACCCTGGTTAGAATGTTATACATGTTTTTTAATTAAAATCATGAATGTTACCTTTAACAGCCCATGGCATTTGTTCTTAATGCCGATGAACAAAGTGAATTTGTCACCACATGTTTACACCCCAGGGAAACGTTGTCATAGATACTTATTAAGGGGTTCATCAGTTGTCAGGTGGAGCGTCAACCATTTATCATTTAATGTTGTAATTGTGCCAATATTTATAAAGAAAAATAAACATATTTCACTGAGAAAACTGATATTACTGGTGAACAATAGTAATTTAGTGCATGGTGATGTAATGAAGGCGAACACTATTTAATTAATATTAACATTATACAATCACTATAAAAGAAACAGGCTTTATATGAAAAAGGATGGAACAAAGCAAAAAGAAAAAAAAACTATGGATTTCAGAGGGAAATAGGATAGTTTTTGTTATGACTATATTAATTATATTCATTCATTCATTATCTGTAACCCTTATCCAGTTCAGGTTTGCGGTGGGTCCAGAGCCTACCTGGAATCATTGGGCGCGAGGCAGGAATACACCCTGGAGGGGGCGCCAGTCCTTTACAGGGCAGCACAGACACACACACATTCACTCACACACTTGCGCCTACGGACACTTTTGAGTCACCAATCCACCTACCAACGTGTGTTTTTGGACGGTGGAAGGAAACTGGAGCACCCGGAGGAAACCCTTACAGACACAGAGAGAACACACCACACTCCTCACAGACAGTCACCCGGAGGAAACCCTTACAGACACAGAGAGAACACACCACACTCCTCACAGACAGTCACCCGGAGGAAACCCACGCAGACACAGGGAGAACACACCAAACTCCTCACAGACAATCACTCGGAGGAAACTCACGTAGACACAGGGAGAACACACCACACTCCTCACAGACAATCACCCGGAGGAAACCCATGCAGACACAGGGAGAACACACCACACTCCTCACAGACAGTCACCCGGAGGAAACCCACGCAGACACAAGGAGAACACACTAAACTCCTCACAGACAATCACTCGGAGGAAACCCACGTAGACACAGGGAGAACACACCACACTCCTCACAGACAATCACCCGGAGGAAACCCATGCAGACACAGGGAGAACACACCACACTCCTCACAGACAGTCACCCGGAGGAAACCCACGCAGACACAAGGAGAACACACCACACTCCTCACAGACAATCACCCAGAGGAAACCCACGTAGACACAGGGAGAACACACCAACTCCTCACAGACAGTCACCCGGAGGAAACCCACACAGACACAGGGAGAACACACCTCACTCCTCACAGACAGTCACCCGAAGGAAAGCCACGCAGACACAGGGAGAACACACCACACTCCTCACAGACAGTCACCCGGAGGAAACCCACGCAGACACAGGGAGAACACACCAAACTCCTCACAGACAGTCACCCAGAGGAAACCCACGCAGACACAGGGAGAACACACCAAACTCCTCACAGACAGTCACCCGGAGGAAACCCATGCAGACACAGGGAGAACACACCACACTCCTCACAGACAGTCACCCGGAGGAAACCCACGCAGACACAGGGAGAACACACCAACTCCTCACAGACAGTCACCCGGAGGAAACCCACGCAGACACAGAGAGAACACACCACACTCCTCACAGACAGTCACCCGGAGGAAACCCATGCAGACACAGGGAGAACACACCACACTCCTCACAGACAGTCACCCGGAGGAAACCCACGCAGACACAGGGAGAACACACCAAACTCCTCACAGACAGTCACCCGGAGGAAACCCACGCAGACACAGGGAGAACACACCAAACTCCTCACAGACAGTCACCCGGAGGAAACCCATGCAGACACAGGGAGAACACACCACACTCCTCACAGACAGTCACCCGGAGGAAACCCACGCAGACACAAGGAGAACATACCACACTCCTCATAGACAATCACCCAGAGGAAACCCACGTAGACACAGGGAGAACACACCACACTCCTCACAGACAGTCACCCGCAGGAAACCCACACAGACACAGGGAGAACACACCACACTCCTCACAGACAGTCACCCGGAGGAAACCCACACAGACACAGGGAGAACACACCACACTCCTCACAGACAGTCACCCGGAGGAAACCCACACAGACACAGGGAGAACACACCACACTCCTCACAGACAGTCACCCGGAGGAAACCCACGCAGACACAGGGAGAACACAACAAACTCCTCACAGACAGTCACCCAGAGGAAACCCACGCAGACACAGGGAGAACACACCAAACTCCTCACAGACAGTCACCCGGAGGAAACCCACGCAGACACAGGGAGAACACACCACACTCCTCACAGACAGTCACCCGGAGGAAACCCACGCAGACACAGGGAGAACACACCAAACTCCTCACAGACAGTCACCCGGAGGAAACCCACGCAGACACAGGGAGAACACACCAAACTCCTCACAGACAGTCACCCGGAGGAAACCCATGCAGACACAGGGAGAACACACCACACTCCTCACAGACAGTCACCCGGAGGAAACCCACGCAGACACAAGGAGAACACAACACACTCCTCATAGACAATCACCCAGAGGAAACCCACGTAGACACAGGGAGAACACACCACACTCCTCACAGACAGTCACCTGGAGGAAACCCACGCAGACACAGGGAGAACACACCAACTCCTCACAGACAGTCACCCGGAGGAAACCCACACAGACACAGGTAGAACACACCACACTCCTCACAGACAGTCACCCGGAGGAAACCCACGCAGACACAGGGAGAACACACCACACTCCTCACAGACAGTCACCCGGAGGAAACCCATGCAGACACAAGGAGAACACACCACACTCCTCACAGACAGTCACCCGGAGGAAACCCACGCAGGCACAGAGAGAACACACCACACTCCTCACAGACAGTCACCCGGATCGGGAATCAAACCCACCTCTAGGCCCCTGAAGCTGTGTGACTGCGACACTACCTGCTGCGCCACCGTGCCGCCCATATATGAATTACATATATAAATTTCTTCAATTGACGTGGCTGAATAATGCATTATGATTTTTTTTAATATCACATTTTCCTCTGAGGTTTTTTATCTTTGTTGAAGTTATTCCTCACATTGATGTACGGTGTTTAAAATGAAAAACTGGGGAATTCTACTGGATTGACACCATTATCTTTAAGTATACGATGAAAACTTACTGCTGAAAGAAATATGTTCTCTGTGCAGATGCAGACTGTGATATTTGTGAAAATGGACTGCATATGAAACCATTTTTTGACCGCTGGGCCGTGTTCAGGTGACAGATGCGACAGCAACGTTTTGTCATGCAGCAAAAAATGCAGCAAAATGATGAAATTCGGTGGGAAAACACACTTTCATACATGATATACACTCACACACACACAGCTGTGTAGTGTTGTGATTTACTTATGTTCTGAATGCGGTATGGCCTTTGTCTTCCCTTTATCTGTAAAACAGAAACAAAATCCTTCGGCTTACATCTGCCAGTAAAAGCTATTGCGCATAATACAGAATGCATTATAAATATCTTTGCTGTCCAAAGAAAAACATGTGTCTCCAATATAGTTACTTTGCAGGAGGAGGAACAAACCTTCTTAATGTTCAGTGGAAGTCAAGGTAGAAATATTGAATTTTGAGTAATTTGCAGAATTTCTATTGATCCATTTCACACCATGTGACGGGCAGCTGCTCTGTTCAAATGATGTAGTGAAATATACATCAACAGAAATGGAGGTGTATGCTTTTTTTAGGACAGTGATGATATATATTTACAATATGTTATGGATACAATATTTAATAGGAAGTGTAACCGAATATTGTTTGGCTATTTTATATTCAGAAGCAAGTCTAGCTGAGGTCACTTAACTCCACCTAGTTGAAGTAAGGGTACCTTTAAAGCATTGTCTGAATTTTTATTTACATCACTTTGCACTAGTGGGTGGGGAAAAATAATTGTATTCAATGTTTTATAGTTCATCTAATGTATCATTGTTTAACTCATAATACAACCACCCCCATATTTCACAGAAAGTTCAGCTAGTTCAAAGACACTTCCTAATATTCTGCTTTACTTAGAAATATATTCCGTATTGAATAAAAGCATGTACACGTTTCCTATTACAATTATTTTAATGCCTTTCTTATGCCATAAGGTTTTGCTAACTGGCCGACAGATAAAATATATTCTACATTCACAGTCACTGCAAATGTACTGAGGTATTCGGTTCAATCCCCACCTCAGGTGACTGTCTGTGAGGAGTGTGGTGTGTTCTCTCTGTGCCTGCGTGGGTTTCCTCTGGGTGACTGTCTGTGAGGAGTGTGGTGTGTTCTCCCTGTGTCTGCGTGGGTTTCCTCCGGGTGACTGTCTGTGAGGAGTGTGGTGTGTTCTCCCTGTGTCTGCGTGGGTTTCCTCCGGGTGACTGTCTGTGAGGAGTGTGGTGTGTTCTCCCTGTGTCTGCGTGGGTTTCCTCCGGGTGACTGTCTGTGAGGAGTGTGGTGTGTTCTCTCTGTGTCTGTGTAGGTTTCCTGCTGTGGCTCAAGGTGTGAGTGACTTGGTGACTCAGAAGGTTGTGACTCAGTTTTGTGTTGTGATGGAATCCCCACCACAGCAGACTCCACACAAACATGATATCAAAGCCTCAACATGTAAGACCAACAGACCCCAGCTCCCCACACAGCTATAAATAAACACTTAAAGTGGGCTTTGTTACAGTTTTTGCCCTTACTGGAAGTGGAACAGCCATGCTGAGTAATTGCAGTAGAGCAAGCATTTGGGGAAAGAAGTGATAAATGTGTTTGAGGCGTGTAGCAGCCTGTAATTTTTTTTTTCTCGAGGTGCAGAATTAGCAGCCGGAGGCAGGGGGCTACGTAAATAACCCCTACGGCGTCATGGCGGCTGTTTGTTTATGCACACACTCTGTTAGCCACCATCCATCCGCTCCTCCGCAACCCCCACTGGGTGCAGTATGTGAGAAACCCACAGTACAGTAGCAGGCATAAATTTGGGCACACACACATTCATACTCAACTCAAGCACGTCCTTGTTATTTGAGATAATCATCCTAATTTTTCGAGACCTGTTTTTTTCTGTGTTTTTTTTCCAGATAAACACTGACCTTCTCACCTTATACATTACAGTGTATAAAAAGTTTGTGAACACCAGCCCCCACTTGATGCATCTATTGATATTAATAGAGGAGTTTTAGTCCCCTATGAGAGAGCTAAAGCTAAGCAAGTAAACACTGAAAGCTAGCACATGGTTTCTCTGAGACATGGGAAGCCAGCACCATGTCTTTTTGAAGTAGCATCAGTATCAACACACTTAGAGGAGAACACTAACTGCCCAATTCTGTTCCACCAGCTAACAGACACAACGATGCCTAGCATCCCCCGATTGATGAGGTAATAGAGTGGCATCATTAGACCCAATTTACTTGGGCCTAGCGTTTCTGTGCCCCACTAATATCACAGACTTAAAAAGTTAGAAATATACTGAATTGTTGAGCAGAAACACATGACATGCTGCAAATTCACTACAGGAACTCCATTTCCCATAATGCCAGTGTCTTTCCGCTTAAGCAGCTAACATTTTTTTGTCCAGATCAATGGACAGTTGTAAATATTTAAAGAAAGTCAGCCATGCAACAGACAGGATAGTTATATCTCATAACGATATGTGTTGATTTTAGCCACTTATAATCACATAACCTAGCAAAAATAAATATTACAACACTAAAGAAAGAAAATAAATGTTATCCATTCATTCATTTTCTGTAACCCTTATCCAGTTCAGGGTCGCGGTGGGTCCAGAGCTTACCCGGAATCATTGGGTGCAAGGCGGGAATACACCCTGGAGGGGGCGCCAGTCCTTTAAATACTTATTAGCATTGGCTTTATATATGCTAGCTAGTAAAATGAGCATTGACAACACAAGCTCAAAATCTGAGATTTATCACTTTGTTTTTGTATCTTCAGGAAAGTGCACATGTCCAAATGAATGGAATTAGTACAGATTAGAGTTAATTGGTTATTTATTTAATTATGTGTTCCAGCCTTGCGCCCAGTGATTCCGGTTAGGCTCCGGCCCCACAGCATCCCTGAATTGGATAAGCGGTTTCAGACAATGAATGAATGAATGAATGAATGAATGAATTTCTCATCCATGGCAGGGTAAGTGTGTTAAATGAATGAATGTATTTAACAGGCTTTTATATGCACAGTCGTACCCCTACAATTCTGTAGGCTACGTGCCCTGTGTTCTGTAGTCTAGAAACACCCCTGCATCTTAGCCACCCATTTTTAATGTTTTTCTACAGAGAAATGTGTAAAAGGGAGCTGTGGAAACAGACAGAGTGAAGTATTTAAAGGGCATATGCTGCGTCCTTTAGATAAATATATACGATTATGGACAACATACATTCTAATATTTCCGAGACACTATAATTGTCACCCTGTGGGAGTGTCTTACTCACTGGAACTGGAAAAATTAGCAACACAGCACTGATGCATTCAAGCCAAAGCTCGTCACACTCTGTTATGATTGTGCTAATCTGGATCTATTCAAAATAAAGCTCTGTTCTTTTTGTGTTTAATCAGAAGAGCAATATTCTCACCAACGCTGGCATGAAAGGGTCCGGCGCTTGGAGTTTGTTTAATCTCTGATCAGAACAGTTTCACTTGGTCCTCTTTTATGGTTAGGGTTTTTATCGTCTTTTATAGAGAAGCACTCTCAGATCTCAGCTGCTAGAAGATGCATGAACAGAAGTGTGGTGAAAGGACAAGTTGTCTGCAGGAACAGGCAATCTCCTGCTTTTGCTGTGGGTATTGTACACAGGAGCAGTTGATATACCTAGCCAAGGTTATTTGGTATTGAATTGTAATCAGTTAAATGGATAATTTTAACTCTATATTGAAGCCACAGAGGAGCAGGTTGGGATCATTCATACACTTCATTGAGGAGGAAATCCCAAGTTTACAACCCAGTCAAATTCAACTGTCTTGGTGAGTATATCCCAGGTACATGGCCGAGTCAAACTCAGCTACAGTGGTGACAACGTCCCTAGTTAATGGCTTAAGCTCATGGTCCAGTCAAACTCTATAGCTGTGGTGAGAAAACCCCACATTCATGGCCCAGTCAGACTATTCTCCCTTAGTGTGAGGGTCCCTGGTATATGGTCCATCCAGTCAACATCTGCTTCCATCATGAGAAATTGTCATGTTTATGGTACTGTGTTGAGAAATTCCCAGGTTAATAGCATCATCAAAATTCACTACCATGATCAGAAAGTGCTTTCTTCATGGCCCAGTCAAACTCCGCTACCATTGTGATGAAGTCCCAGCTTCATAATCCTGTCAATCTAAAATACAGTTGTCAAAACATCCCAGGTTATTGCCTCAGATTCATGGCCCAGTCAAACTCCGCTACCTTGCTGATGAAGTCCCAGGTTCATGGACCAGACTAACTCCACTAGCATGGTCAGAAAATGTCTGCTTTTTGGCCCAGTCAAGCCCAGCCTCCATGTTGAGGAATTCCCAGCACTTTTGTCCACTGGGAGACCAAACTAAGAAGGTCATATGAGGTGAGCAGATAAAACATGTCATTCATCAAACTCACAAACCTGAGTCAGAAAGAGATCACATCTAAAGCTACAGTGAAGAGAGATGTCTCCATCACTGAGCCCTGAGTGTTGCCACAATAGAATTTCCTCTCTGGAAACATGATAGGGATTGTGTCTGAGTTACCGTCTGAGCTCCACACTGGGAGATCACCGATTAGAGCTGGACACATCTCCCATGGTTCACTCTGGTCAATAGAGCCCTCATCTAATGCATGGGGAAAGAGTCTATAGCCCTGCTGTGCTTTCTCTTGTCATTCAGACACTTTCACCTTTCTGCTTTTCACACACCTTTATCAGTTACCTACCAGGACCTGGAGGGTCCTACACTGAGTCTCAGCTGGAGGTCTGACTCCCCTCTGTACTGACCATGCTAAGGCTTTTCAGTATTTTAACAGTGATTCAGCTGTTGGGTTGTAACATGAAAAGGCTGGTGAGAACCAGGTTAGACAGTGCAGTGGACAAACAGCCTTTACAAATTCTGTGCAGACACAGTAACATCTGGAGTAACATTTAATAGGATATCCTTTATTTGGCCAAACGTTTAGGGACACCCAAAGAAGATGTTGAGATGTCTGGGTTTTAAGGGCTTCCAGACGTTAGGTCCCAGACCAGTACTTCCACGTGTTATTGGGTCTGGTTTAGAGGGGTTCCAGATGTTTGTTCCAGTGTGTGTGACTGTATGAGTGTGTGTTGCCCTGTGAAGGACTGGCGCCCCCTCCAGGGTGTAATCCTGTCTTGCGCCCAATGATTCCGGGTAGGCTCCAGACCCACTGTGACCCTGAACTAGATAAGTGGTTACAGATATTTAATGAAAGAATGTTCTTCCCCACATTGCTGCATCTGGTTTTGAGGGTACTCCAGATGTTCAGTTCCAAAGCTCTTCATTTCACATGTGGCTGGGTGTGGTTACTGGGTGGTTCCTGACATTCAGTTTAAGAGATGCTGGGTCTTAGATGTGAGGTTGCAGACATTTGCAGCTGTTTTTATGAGCTTCCATATATTTGGTCCAGAAGCTGTTCTTCCACATTAGTTTATAGTTTATAGGGGTTTCATCTGTTTGGTTCTGGAGCTGCTGGATTGATTATTTGATCAATTTTTTTGATTTTTACAGATGTTCGATTCAGGAGCTGTTGTTCCACACATTGCTGGGTCTGTTTTTGTCCTTCCACATGTTGCCGGGTCTACTTTATAGGCATTCCAGATGTTCAGTACTGGAGCATTCGGATGTAGTATATAGGTGCTTCATTTGTTTGGTTCTGGAGCTG
Organism: Hoplias malabaricus; assembly: GCF_029633855.1. Taxonomy (NCBI): domain Eukaryota; kingdom Metazoa; phylum Chordata; class Actinopteri; order Characiformes; family Erythrinidae; genus Hoplias; species Hoplias malabaricus. Next base: position 38,637,094 of record NC_089806.1, on the reverse strand, counting down.
CTGGATTGATTGATTGATTGATTGATTGGTTGATTTTTACAGATGTTCGATTCAGGAGCTGTTGTTCCACACATTGCTGGGTCTGTTTTTGTCCTTCCACATGTTGCTGGGTCTACTTTATAGGCATTCCAGATGTTCAGTACTGGAGCATTAGGATGTAGTATATAGGTGCTTCATTTGTTTGGTTCTGGAGCTGCTGGATTGATTGATTGATTGATTGATTGATTGATTGATTGATTGATTTTTACAGATGTTCGATTCAGGAGCTGTTGTTCCACACATTGCTGGGTCTGGTTCTGTCCTTTCACATGTTGCTGGGTCTACTTTATAGGCGTTCCAGATGTTCAGTTCCAGACCTTCTGGGTCTGGTTTGTAGGGTTCCAGTTCAAGGGCTGGTGGGTCATGTTTGTGGGTTTTTCAGATGTTCAGTTCTGGTGATGCTGGGTCTGGTAAGTGGCGATTTCCAGATGTTGGCTTCTGGAGCTCCTGATGTTTACAGATGTTTGAATCTGGAGCTGTTCTTCCAAGTTACAGGGTCTGGATTATGGGGGTGGTGGCTGGTTCTGCGGCTCTGAGCCCATGAGTCGTGTTCGGAGCGTTTGGATCCTCCTCAGAACACGCTGTTCCAGCTCAGAGGCGCAGATGGCCGGGTGCTGGACGTGCGTCACATTGCGCCATCTGATTGGCAAAGCCAGCACACAGTCACCGAAAATACTCACACTCCAGCCCCATGACTAGGGCCCGTCCGGTCTTTTTTGGGGTCCCGGATAGGAATTGAAATTTTTCTTTTATTTTTAAAGTATCAGTCTGTCATTGTTACCATAGCAAAAATACCAATACATGTATTTGTGTTGTTATTATTGTTTGTTTTGAATGTTTTTTCTATAAAGTGTCTACCCTCTGTCCCAGTGGCTTCACTGGAGGATGAGCAGGAAAGGGGACTGAAAATAGCTTGGGTGTAGCTCTCTGTTTACTGTGGCCTTGTTGATTAATGCTGGCGATTCTACTCCTCTTTTTTCCAACAGTGCGCTGTCTTTATAGATCAATACATCCCTGCTGTTGCTCCCCAGGGCGGATGAGCGACACTGGGACTTTGGTTTTTTATTCTGATCAAGCCCTCCAGGAGACATAAGTCGTATGGTGTGACTGGCTGACGTTCATATCTTCCCGGCAAGGAAGGAGATAGAGGGAGAGAAAGAGGCCTGTGCCTAATATGGAGAATCAAGCAGCCACCCACCTCCTGTTAACGCGTCATTTACTTGGTGGCAGAGTGACAGGAAGAAACTGTAGGCTGGAATACAACTGACCCCTTTATGACCAGTAACACAGTCATGTTCCCACTGTCCAAATGAATACATGTACTTTCTCAGTCTTTCTGGAGCGACTCTATTGGTCCATTCATCGTGAAATGTCAAGATGATGTACAAAATGAAGATGCTTTCTGAGGATTAATTGTATCCAGCTGTTGGATAATTAATGAAGTCAGGTTACAAGAAAATCCACTCCATAAAGTCCACTCAAACTCGTCCCTGGATCCCAGGGTGTGTGTGTGCAGTGGACGCCTTTAACTGATTGAGGTGACCATACAAAAGTACAGTACAGGGTGGGCTATTTATAAGGATACCCCTTAATATATAAATGTATAAATATATAATTTATATAATATGGATACACCTTATATAAAATATTAATATATTAATATAAAACAGTTACATTAAAACCAAGCACACCATTGTTTTTCTTGTGAAACTCCCAATAAGTTTGATGTGTCACATGAATCCTCTTCCCATTGAAAAAATAAAAAGTTGGATCCAAAATGGCCGACTTCAAAATGGCCACCATGGTCACCACCCATCTTGAAAAGTTACTAATGTGCCACAAACAGGAAGTTACTATCACCAACCATTCCCATTTTATTAAGGTGTATCCATATAAATGGCCCACTCTGTATATTAGACTCATGTGCAGCTGTTTCAGAGCATCCCATTCCCATTTATGCCTTCCTCATCCTCTTGTGCTCCTAATCCATTTTATGATAATGGTGGCAAAAGGCCAAGCAAAAGACGCCTTGGTCGCCTTTGTCATCTGCAACTTCATCTAACTCCTCCTGACATTCCAAGGCTATCCCTGGGTCCCTGGGTGTACGCTGGGGCCTCATCCCAGTTGGCCATGCTTGGTACACCTCCAGCGGAAAGCTTCCAGGTGACATCAGATGCCCTCTCAACAAAAATCAGCAGCAGTTCTACTCCTGGTTCGCAGAGCTCCGCACCTGATAATGTAGAGTGTACAGAGCATCCTGCTACAGAAAACTCATCTCTGCCGCTTGTATTCGCTGTCTTGTTCTTTCGGTCATTACCCAATGACCCAATTATTATAGCAACCCATTAACCAAAGGCTTGCAGCAGAATGCTTTTGTTCCTGTGAAGAATAAGTGGTTTGTTTATGTGGCTCTTCATAATTGTATCCACCAAGCATCAAGTGTTCTCTTGAAAGGTCTTAAGGGTTCTTAATCCAGCTCATTATCACAGACACTGCCCATTGCTTTTGTCCTAGTACTTAGTGTTTTTGATATAAAAACATAAATGGTAATAGAGACATTGAACAATAACGGTGCAGTTAATGGTTAACGGAGTAATGCCAGAGTAAAGAACATAGGGTTCAAGATTACAGTCCTAGTCTTTCTTAGAAACGTAAATCTATCCAGATTTACGGCATTTGCCGTTCTGCTAAAGCTTTACTCTAGACTTTGAAACAATGCTGTGAGGATTTGATGGCATTCCAAAATGATTGGTATTGGTAGTTTAGTTCTGGCTCACAAACACCACTCCCACTCCAAGGGCTTTACAGTACAACCAGCATTGGGCATGGTTGTGGAAGGCAAACTAACGTGGGCATCCGGTTGCTGATTTAAGATAAATGACCAGTTAGATTAGTGTTCTCCTTCAAGCGTGTTGAGCACCAAAAGCAGCCACATTCCTGAAAGTTGGAGACGTGTTACTCTCAGTGAACCTGTCTTTCCAAATGACAGCAACCCTCAAAGCAGCTGTGTTAAAGAGAAATGCAGGCCATTCATCAACTCAAGAACATCAAATCTGCCCAGACTGAGACATATGTGTGCCTACGTCTGGCCGTGGGGGCCGGAGCAGGTGGGGAGCGAGCAGAGAGCAGTAGTGTGTCTCAAATACACACCATCAGTCATCTGTTCCAGGCTGAATACACTCACATTACCCCACAACTACAGAGCAAACACATCCATCACCTATAAACAAATGCTCAAAAAACAAACCCAGGTTACGACATGCTAAACAAACAACTCCCAAAAAGTTTAGCAGTGGTGTTTTCACACCAATCAGCCGTGATATGAATTCTAATAGAACAATGTTAAATATTAATATTAAAACATAGTATTTCTTGATCTGAGAACCTCCACAGGCACCCAACCTGAAAGGATGTGGAGCCACAAAGAACCCAATACTGAGAAAAGGAAATAGACAAGAAAGAAGAACGTGCTAATGAAGTAGAAGCACAGAGACCAGACTTCAGCATCTCTTCACATGTATTTGAGGTAGCAGTGACCATGAGGGTCGTGGGGTGGGGTGGGGGGTCAAGAACATACCCAGGGTCACTATGCGCAAGCCCTGGACAGAAGGTGGACACTGGAAACAGCAACAAACTTTATATTTACTTATTATGTACGTTTTCAGCTATTTCTGCTATGTTTGTTTTCATTCTAAAACCCCAACTCTACAGCTACATTTATTTGAATAAATGTAGCCTGCACAGGACAGGCCGGTGCACTGATTACTAATAACGTTCCGCAGACAGAGCGATAGTATCAGTGAGATAATAGGCAGAACGGCCCTTATCAGCCACACAATATGGAGCAGCATGTTGTCCGCAGTGCTGTTGAATATAGTGGAGCTTCTTTGTGAGCACTGTGCAGCTGCTGCTATTGTGTCTCTCCAGTCATCTCCCTGTTGAGGGGTGCGGGTGTAGGGGGGGGGGGGGGGGGGGCTTGAATCCAGATTTTTATTTGTTGAAGCCTCTATCATTAGCGTCTGTTTCCTTGGTTGTGTCCCTGGTTTTTACTGTTTAAAGCAGCATTAGGTAGTTTTTACCTTAAAATGGCAGCTTCAAAATCAACGTGCTGATGCAGTGATCTGTAATAGTAAGAACAGAGCTTTGGATGTTGCTACTCTGGGCTCAGCACTGTAGAAAATGCACTATGTAACTTTTGTAGGAGGGTAGGAAAAGTGCTGTAAATGTGAAATACACTCTGCAACTGCAGGGGGAGCCTAAATAGCAAATTTTACCTAGTGTTCCTTTAAAGTTTAATCTTGTAATAGTTTTTATAAACTTTATGGGTTGGGTTCTAATAAAGTAATGGCACACTACCTAGTGCACTTCACTAGATATAACTGGTTATTAAATATTGGAAATCCTATGTTAATACACTAATAGTTTGGACAATATATGAATAATAAAAACGCAAAGAAAGCTCACGTTTAGTGCACAATTGATATTTTTCGTGAGTCTGTGTCGGCTCTAAACATGCTGTGAACCCAGTCAGGATGAAGCCGTTACAGCAGATCAGAAGATGAATGAATGAATCCCCATTCGGAATCTGATGCCTGCAACATTTTCCAAAATGTTGGGACAGGAGCATGTTTCCACTGAGTTACATCACCTTTCCATCTCTCAACATTTCGTAATAAATCATTTGGGGACTGAAGACACCAGTTGATCCCGGTCTGTTCTTCAAATCCTGAGCTCCCTGTGCCTGATGAAATGGGTTTACTCAAGCAGGAGCAGCTGTACATGAGCCTAACTTCATCATGATTAATGCTAAGTGCCACAAGACCATATCTGGACTTTTGTTTGTGTCGTTTGCTCCTTGATAACTCCCTGAAAGTGTGAATGATATCATGCTTTAGGGCGTCTCTAAATATATGAACCCCCCTGATACAGATTTATAAAACCCATTAAAGTAGTTCAGTTTAAGTGTTAAATACTTTCTTTGTGTAATTTTTTGTTTAAATCCATGTCAAAGTCAATGTCCAAGTCATGCATTCTGTTTTTATTTGCATATTGACCTACTGTCCAAACTTTTCTGGCAACTGGGTTTGTTGTAAAAATGTATCAGGTTGAAGAAGGTTTTGCAGCGGGACGTCTCATTACGTCCAGCATCTTTTCGCCAGGAGCTATTCTTTTCTTTCTGGGATCCCTCTGTTCTAAAACTAAATGCCAGAGTGAGAGGCGTGAGCCAGAGGAAATCGATATAGAACCTGAGCCAACAGAGCAGAGCGAAAATAAACCCAAAAAGCAAATCAGGCAGTAATTACATGTGTGACTTAAATAGACCTGAATAAAAAACAGTAAATCATTGAAAGAGATTTAGGGCGAGTGGGTCATTACGATCACTGAGATCGCTGGTCTGCCTGGCCTCACTGTCGGTCCTGTTTGGAGGGTTGGGTAGCCCCTCATCTGCCCCATCACAGAAGCACAATGCTCAGCCAGCACGGGAGTCATCAGGCTGACACGGAAGGTCTGGACTGTTAGTGTTCTCCTGCAAGTGCGTTGAATTGTCTGGTGGTGTTATGTTAGTAGATAGATAGATAAATAGATACATACAAACATACATACATACATACATAAATACATACATAGATAGATACATATATACATAGATAGATACATATATACATAGATAGATAGATAGATTTTCTCTTTTCAAAGATTTTCTCTGTAACAGCTCATTGATATCTCCACATCCTTTCAGGCCCATGATTAATGTCAAAAGTGAAAGTGACATGTTTTATGATCATTTTACAATCGTACAATGAAGTTACATTTCTGAATTTAACGCATGTAAACAGTGAAAACACACACACACACACACTCACACAGAGAGCAGCAGGCAGCCTTAGCTAGCTTTAAGGGCATTTCATCCTGGTACCGAGCCCACTCCTCTAACCATTAGGCCATGGCTGCGCTGTGCTGCATTGTGTTCTCCCAGTGAAAGAGGTATGGACAGAGACTGGTGTGTAGGTGTGGTCTGAAGAGACAAGGTCAAAACTTTATTTTCTCCTCTCTCTCAAAGATTATATTTGGGAGTGCTGTTTGTTTATCTGATGGCGACAGTGTCTGTGGTCAGCCAGGTCTCACAGAGTTGTTGGGAGTATGATTATCTCCTTATCTTTAAATCCTTTTCTGAAGTCCAGTTTTGGAAACTACTGAAGTTTCACCTCTATTTTTGTCCTTCACATTTAAGATATAAAGCAAAGCACTAGCACTTCTGCCTAAAGTGCCTTATGTTATTTCTAATCTCTGTTAAAACGTCTCCTGAAAAACAAATAACTTGTACTTAAAGAACAATATATCAGAAGTGTCCTGAGGAAACTTACAGTATGCAAATCTGCAGGATTAGTACCATGGACATCATTAGACCTGTTTTAGAGGTTGTGGATTCGAGTCCTGCTCCGGGTGACTGTGAGGAGTTTGGTGTGTTCTCCCTGTGTCTGCGTGGGTTTCCTCCGAGTGACTGTCTGTGAGGAGTGTGGTGTGTTCTCTCTGTGTCTGCGTAGGTTTCCTCCGGGTGTCTGTCTGTGAGGAGTGTGGTGTGTTCTCCCTGTGTCTGCGTGGGTTTCCTCCAGGTGACTGTCTGTGAGGAGTGTGGTGTGTTCTCCCTGTGTCCGCGTGGGTTTCCTCCAGGTGACTGTCTGTGAGGAGTGTGGTGTGTTCTCCCTGTGTCCGCGTGGGTTTCCTCCAGGTGACTGTCTGTGAGGAGTGTGGTGTGTTCTCCCTGTGTCCGCGTGGGTTTCCTCCAGGTGACTGTCTGTGAGGAGTGTGGTGTGTTCTCCCTGTGTCCGCGTGGGTTTCCTCCAGGTGACTGTCTGTGAGGAGTGTGGTGTGTTCTCCCAGTGTCCGCGTGGGTTTCCTCCAGGTGACTGTCTGTGAGGAGTGTGGTGTGTTCTCTCTGTGTCTGTGTGGGTTTCCTCCGGGTGACTGTCTTTGAGGAGTTTGGTGTGTTCTCCCTGTGTTCACGTGGGTTTCCTCCAGGTGACTGTCTGTGAGGAGTGAGGTGTGTTCTCTCTGTGTCTGCATGGGTTTCCTCTGGGTGAATGTCTGTGAGGAGTGTGGTGTGTTCTCTCTGTGTCTGCGTGGGTTTCCTCCGGGTGACTGTCTGTGAGGAGTGTGGTGTGTTCTCCCTGTGTCTGCATGGGTTTCCTCTGGGTGCTCCGGTTTCCTCCCACACTCCAAAAACACACGTTGGTAGGTGGATTGGCGACTTAAAAGTGTCCGTAGGTGTGAGTGAATGTGTGAGTGTGTGTCGCTCCTTGAAGGACTGGCGCCCCCTCCAGGGTGTATTACCGCCTTGCGCCCAATGATTCCAGGTAGGCTCTGGACCCACCGCGACCCTGAAATGGATAAGGGTTACAGATAATGAATGAATGTATATAATGAGTTAATAGTTGTTCACAAAGTTTAGTTTTTCTAGCTGTAGATGGATATTCAAATTTACTTTATAGTAAGTAGGCAGTAGCTTCTCTAAAGACCAGTCAGATGAAAGGATTTTTTTACAGTTTAAAGAAAACATTCTAATAAGTTTTAGTTGGCTCTTGATAAAAATGTTTTAAATATCCTTATACGAAAAAAAAAAAAACAATTTCTGCTGTCGTCACCTGCTGCCGTAAGTAACATTGTGGCTTTGTTATCTCTACCTTGTCAATGAAATTAGCTGCTATAAGGCAATTGCCCCTAGACCCCCTGTTAAAGCTGAGCGCCCCCTAATCATTTGTCTCTAGTGACAGGCCTGTTTAGTACAATTATTCATATAGTAAATACAATAGTATATATACATCTCTAATAAAAGGAACAGGAAGAGACACCAACTTAATTTGAAAAAAACCCCTTTGCAATTACTGTAAAAACTATGATTTTTTAGTGTTCCTGTCTGAGCTGGGACCCAAACCCCAGTCAGCCATTTCGTTATGACTATTTTAGCTAAGGTGCAGATTTTCAGTTGCCGTTGCTGATTCATTCAAGTCCATTAGTGCGTCTGCATCTAATACATCAAACTCATCATCATTCCCCGCTCGTCATATTTTGACGCCACCATAAACAGATTCTCTCACTCCGAGGGCAGCAAAAGAGTGGCGGCAATAATGCGCACCTGGCTAGACATATTATTCTCACAATTCCATTAAGCGCTCCTCCACTGAGGATGAAAGCCAGGGCTGGTTTAGAAACACATTTACAATTACGTTCACCAGTTTCTAATGAGCCATTGGAGTATTGAATTACACCTCGATGGTGTCTGCATCATATCTCCTGTGTAATATCTGCATTTGTTTTATCATCTATATGTCCAAGCGTCTGTGGACACCCCTTATAATCACAACTACTGTGAGCGGGCATACAGATTATCATGTTTATTATTTTTATATGTTTATGTTTAAATATTGCCATTTCTTTTATACACTGTGCTTTGACTATAGGCTGTTCTTTGTTTATACACTGCTCCACTGTCCTGTTAATCTACTCTTGTTAGTACTTTTGTTATACATATATATATAAATTATGCATGTAACTATGTAACTACTATGTATGTATGAATACTATAAACTCTACTGCTTTGTTCTGTGTTTGTTGTTTTAATCTGGTTACCCAGCCAACTTATGCCCAAAGTTGAGGACTTTCTAATAGGAATCTCCTTCAGTTCTGTTCCTACACTCTCAGAACAAAAGGTACATTATTGGTCTCTATAGGGACAAACAGTGTAAATGAACCTTTAAAGGTACAACAATGGGTTTAGAGTCCTGTTGTGTTCCCTAAAGGTACAATACATCCGCTTCTCCAGAAGGAGATGTGAATATTTGTAAGATTATTTAGATTTAATTATAGAACTGTGCAATATAAAATAATATAATGTAAGTCCTGGAAATGAAATGAGGCATATGAAATCAACACCACATAATAAAATCTGGTACATTCATTCATTATCTGTAACTCTTATCCAGTTCAGGGTCGCGGTGCGTCCAGAGCCTACCCGGAATCATTGGGCGCAAAGCGGGAATACACCCTGGAGGGGGCGCCCGTCCTTCACTGGGCAAGGCACACACACACACTTCTAACCAATCCACCTACCAACATGTGTTTTTGCACCGTGGGAGGAAACAGCACCCAGAGGAAACCAACGCAGACACAGAGAGAACACACCACACTCCTCACAGACAGTCACCCGGAGCAGGAATCGAACCCACAACATTCAGGTCCCCGGAGCTGTGTGACTGCGACAGTGAGAGTTTTTCTAAGAGTGTATTGGAAAGCTTTGATTGTGGGATTATGTTTTCTGGCTTGACCGATAAACCCTGCATTGAGTAATACCCCACAGAGGAGGACTGGCTCTTGTGTTCTAGAACCTAGAATACTTTAAAGCTACTTTGTGACACCAGTTGTAAAAAGTGCTCTTAATAATATTACTATAATATAATATAATATAATATAATATAGTATAATGAACATATAACTCCACAGTAGTGGGCTGTTGGACAGTGGACCTGTGTCCGTTGGAGTAATGATAGCGATGGAGCTCCAGTAGCTAATGCTAATGTAAAGCTTTTCTAGAAGAGTAAATGGAAGACAGACTCTTTTTTTAATAGCCCCACCCGTTCATTTGGAAAGAGATGTGCGATAAACAGAACTTCTGGTCCGGGACTCTGTTTCTTGGTGGATGTAAATGAAAGTGTGAGTAAACAGAATGTAGAGCTTGCACTTTTGCTGTAGGCACTTGTTGCTGTTGTTGTATTTTGCGTCGTTCCCCACAAGCCCCCGCCCCCTGTGCATTTTGATTGGCTGCCCGCGCCTCTGCTGTAGGCTTTTTGAGTCTGAACCGTCAGCCAATCCCTGTGCAGGGAGGAGGGGCTTGGAAAGAGAGAGAAAAGCAGCGCAGCCCGTTCCCACACAGAGCGCGCGCACCTGACCGTTAGGCTTCAGTCCGCGAGATAAAACAGGACCTGACCACAGCTCTCTGCATCACTCTCTCTCTCTCACTCTACACACACACACACACACACGCGCGCACTGTACCCTGTACTGTACTTATTACTATTATTAACCTTCATCATCTTCATTAGTTAAAGTGAGTAGTAAAATGTAAACGTTTTGACGTGACCGCGCTCCTCGAGCCGTTTTTTGGTTCCAAATAAAAAAAAGCAAAAACAACAAACATCACTTCCTCGGGTTGGACTGATTCGCGCGCGCGACCGGGAAGCTGTCAACACCCGCGTGAACTATGTGAAGGTAAATCAAACACTCTTTTTTTTATTCTTCCTTTGTGCTGTGTTTTTATTTATTTATTTATTGTTTGTCTGATTGTTTATTGTTTAAATCTGAAGTTTTTACGCAAACACACACACTATTCCCAACAACACCGTTCCCACAGCTTTCATTAATTGTTTGTTTGTTTGTTTGTTTATTTGTTTATTTATTTATTACACAAGGCTGGATTCCGTGCCCAATTCACTCATGTTTTTCTCTTCTTCTCCCACTTGTCCTTCATCATATTTTCTTCCTCTTTTCTCATTGCTGTTTTTATTATTTATCTTTTTATTTTTTGACGTATTTTATTCTTTCACCTTCATTTGTTCAAATCAAAACTGAGAATCAAACCGTAGAACTGTTTTTTTTTTCTTTGCTCATCCTCCCCACCATCTTTTCTCTTTGTTGTTGTTATAACGACAGTGATAATTGTTATCATTATTAATTTTATTATTACTTCCAAATCATTTCCTACGGTTATTTATTTATTTTATTTTATTTTTTTAACGGTGTGGATTAAGTCAATCACAGGTATTTTTTAAACCTCTGTTTGGACTTTTATACACATTTTTACTCCCACATTCTATGTTCATCGTTTAATTTATTAATTTATTGGTGTTTGTACATAATACATTTGTCCAGTGTGTCTTTTTTTCTTCTTCTTCAGCCTGTTCTTCTGTAAATCCTGTTTAATTTCTTCTTCAGTTTATTTATTTATCTTTACATTCGCCTGAATATATATATATAATAAAATAATAAAAGAGATAAACACTAGTTCTGATTTGGATTGACTGCAGCCTCTTGAGGGTCTTGGTTATATATTCAGAAAGCGTGTAGAATTCAGCTCTTTGGGGGAAGGGTTCCCATTCGTACGGGAACCATGGCCCTGATCAACATTTAATGGGATTTAATTAATGAAAGGTAATTCACTTTTCAATGTAGAGACATAACGTCACTTAAAGCGATGGGAAACGCTTGGCCTGATAAACCAAGGGCTGTAGTTCTGCTGTCTCATTACACAACGTGCCGCATCTCATTTTCTCTCCTAACAGCTGGTTAACGGATTCCCAAGAGCGTGGACCCCTCCTATGAGAGACCCCCACTAAAGAGATTGCCCTTGATTGTTTCATTTATGCCTGATTTGACATTTAATCGTCAGTGGGACCACCTGTCTTGTCTGGTGCTGTGAGAACACTGGGGAGATAAGGGTACAAGGCTTGGGTTCCTTATGTTCCTTGCATGTCTTAGTTGCTAATCAAGGAAACAGCACGCAGCTCCATTGTTCATTCAGAGACGGGTTGTCTTTTATTTTTTATCGAACCCTCCTGAGGTTTTGTAATTACAGTCGCTATGCGATTAGGGGTCCCACGATGCCACTCTAATTCATTGCCTTAAACATTCTCTCCATGTCATCCCCATAGATTTTGTGTGACACCCATTGGCCACAGCGTTCCCACCTCAGAGGCAGACATGAAGTCTGTTCTGGATGGCGTGGCAGACACCACCTTCAGGACCATCACATCCGGGCTCCAGTACCTCGGCTCCAACGATGCCAGCTACGATGACCCCACTATCGATGCCGACTTTGTCAAGGGCGGATACTCCTTCCAGAAGCCTCCATCTGCCTTCCGCAGCAACTCCTTCCCGGATAAAGTTGGTCCAGATGAGGAACTCATCCTCAAAGGGATTCCCTTCTACCCGACCAATGGCACGGATCTGTTCGGGAACCGGACCCTGGTGGAGGAGGGGGACAATGTGCAGTGCGGAGAGAACTTCATGGACATGGAGTGCTTCATGATACTGACCCCAAGTCAGCAGCTGGCTGTGGCAGTCATGTCTCTTACGCTAGGCACCTTCACAGTGCTGGAAAATCTAGTGGTGCTATGTGTGATCCTGCAGTCCCGCACCCTGCGCTGCAGGCCCTCCTATCACTTCATCGGCAGTCTGGCCGTGGCCGACCTGCTTGGGAGTGTCATCTTCGTCTACAGCTTCTTGGACTTCCACATCTTCCATCGCAAAGACAGTCCCAATATATTTCTCTTCAAGCTCGGAGGCGTCACAGCGTCCTTCACTGCTTCGGTGGGGAGCCTGTTCCTCACGGCCATTGATCGATACATTTCGATCCACCGGCCCCTGGCGTACCGGCGCATTGTGACCCGAACCAAGGCGGTGATTGCCTTCTGCATGATGTGGGCCATCTCCATCTTCATTGCTGTGATCCCCCTGCTGGGCTGGAACTGCAGGCGTTTGAAGACAGTGTGTTCAGACATCTTCCCACTAATCGATGAGAACTACCTGATGTTCTGGATCGGTGTGACCAGTATCCTGTTGATCTTCATCATCTACGCCTACATGTACATCTTGTGGAAGGCCCACCACCATGCTGTGCGGATGCTCAGTCGAACCTCTCAGAAAAGCCTGGTCATCTACTCGGCGGATGGCACCAAGGTACAGACCACCCGGCCCGAGCAAGCCCGGATGGACATCCGCCTGGCCAAGACGCTGGTCCTAATCCTGGTGGTCCTGGTAATCTGCTGGGGCCCTGTGTTGGCGATTATGGTCTATGACCTCTTCTGGAAGATGGATGACGACATCAAGACGGTGTTTGCCTTCTGCACCATGCTCTGCTTGTTCAACTCCACGGTGAACCCCATCATATACGCCTTGAGGAGTAAGGACCTACGCCGGGCTTTCCTGGCCACCTGTCAGGGCTGTAGGAGCAGCAGCAACACGCACCCGCTAGACAACAGCTTGGAGTCGGACTGCCAGAACCGCAACCTGCAGATCCATGCCAACCGAGCGGCTGAGAGCTGCGTCAAGACCACTGTGAAAATAGCCAAAGTGACCATGTCCGTCTCCACCGACACCTCCGCTGAAGCCGTCTGACGGATCCAGCAGCCTGGCATGCCCCGGGCATGGAAAACGAGGCGGAGGAATGATGAAGCCATGCACTAAGCTTGCCGCAAGAGAGTGTCCAGTCATTTTTTTCAAGTTCAGCCGTGTATCAACTGTGTCCAACAAGGGAATCAGTTGTCTCCCGAAAAAAGACAATGATGGATGAGAGAGTCCAAACGCAGCAGTTCATTATCTCCACCTGTCAGATGATGTGTGCCACCGTGGCGTCCTAGTACTAAAGTGCCAAAACGCTTCTCCTAAGTGAGGGCATCCTTCTCATTCATGGCATCAATACTTGTGATGGGATTCTCTCCTGTGTTATTTGTGCCATTCTTATCAGTCAGAGCAACTGAAAATTGTGTGGATGTTGTGAATGCTCTCATGAAGGCTTACTCTATTTTTTATACTTTGAAATCAGGTTTTTGAACAAGTATACCTTCTCTCATGGGGATAAGGGGCTATTGATCTTTTTAGTATGTATGTCGATTTGTAAATACGTGGTATTACACTGTACCATACCTAGTCCATGCAGTCGTGCTCAAAGATAAATGACTGCCTGGGGCTTGTGTGCAAACGTTAGTAATGGTAGAATAATCAAGCACTGAACAAGTAGGGAACTTTGCCGTTGATGCTATCCTCCAGACGAAAAAACAAAACAAAAAAAAAAAAACACAAAAAACAAGAGGAAACGTGTGAGTATTGACTTTGATATTGTTCACAATCGTGTCGAGTCTCAGTTTCTGTGATGTTGTTCTGAGCTCTTTTTCAAAGACTCGAGATTTCCTAACATTTGGCTTTGGGTCTCCTCACTCCTTTCTGACTGTTTCGGGGGATGTTGTGAATGTACGGACTGTGCTGTAGGTTCAATGCTATTGTTTGGTTGCTCTGCACAACCATGCGATGGATGACGTACCAGTCCCGCAGACACGGGTCAAGCCTAGTCCTGGATGTGGTGATCCTCCCCTGAAAAAAAAGACCCCAGAACTAGGCTTAACGTATGTCTGCTAAATCAACCCCATGGGTTACTTTGCACATCCGAAGAAGCACATGGCCTGGAGGAAGGAAACGTCCTCTAGCTTTGAAGTGTAAATACTGCTGTTGGAGGGTTCACGACCTGAAACAGTGATGGCTACGTTCTTCTCCTTTATGTGTCAGGTCTGCTCTTACTGCTACTGTCTTTTTGTGCAGAGAATTAATCACTCCTTTTTTTAAAAAATGCTAAAGGACTGGAGTCACCAGTCCACGAAGAGGTGAAAAAGTGGGAGGAGCTTGAGCTACTTCGCGGGGTGAGGAAACCCAATAGAATACGTCGCCTACTGACTACGAAATAAATATAATGCAATTGTACAATGTTTTTGTGTATTGCGGTACAAATAGTGATGAAACTGATCCAAAACTGTTACTAATAGGATTTTTACCTCTGTTTCAGCAATGGCTACGAGCAAAAATTTGTTCATGTTGTGCTAAAATAATACAAATAAAACCTGGTGTGCTGGCTGCACCTTGCAGAGATAAACGTATTAAAGTCAGTTCAAGTCTTCAGGCTGGTTTCTTACACAGATATTAAGACGAGCCCTGGTATAAAAGGGATTTTCAGCAGAGAACGCGCACCGTTTAATGCACGACGAGGCTTAATACGTGTAGGAGACCAGCTTGTGTCACAACTGCAAAAGAGAACTTCTTGAATATATGTGGAAACGTGTTTGTGGTTCGTAGAATATCATATTGTATGTTAGTTCTTTTTCTTACGCAGTGGATGACTCCCCAAAGCAGGGCTATGTGGGGTCATGTGGAGTGGGCGTGGTTAGGACTGTAGTCCTACAGATGCAGACGAAACCTAGTTAAAGACTTTGTAAATGGTGATACATTAAATAGCTTTCTTTTTTTCCCAGCGTAACCCATGCAACAGTCCTGCTAAGCTTTGTCCTTTCCTCTCTCTCTGAATGCTTTTTGATTGGGTCATGTGAACAAGAGTTGCACTGTACATATCTACATTGTGGGCTGGGCTTCCAGACGCTTCCTAAGCCTGGTCCAACACTGTCAACAGGTGGACTGTCCACGGAAGTTTGTTTCCCTACGGCCTGTGGATGGAAGGCAGCCCTCTATTTTCTCTAAATCTGGATTGTAATGTGTTTAGTTCCGAACGCAAAGGAGTTTCAAGGCGGGAGATTTCTGTAGTTAGCATTAGCTGAATTTCGCTGTGATCTTAAACCTCGCTGTTGCCCCTCTGCCGGCAGTCATAGCTGCTGCTTATCCTGCTGTTGTCGTGCGTGGAGTGAAGATTAAACCACCACCAAAAAAAAAAATAATAAAAAAAAAAATACAACAACAACAACAACAAAAAAAAACTGTCCAGTGGCTTCTGTCCCAAGGTGGTACATGACTCAATCGTAGGAAAAAATATCAAACGCTGAAATCAGTGGCGGCTTGTACTTTCTGTATCGCAGTGTAGTCTGTTTTGAGCTTTTGAATAAAGTCACAACTGACCATCAGATATTTACGGTGATGACTTTCTTTGTGTTCCTCATTCATTCATTATCTTATACACTTCAGGGTCGCAGTGGGGCTGGAGCCTACTCGGAATCACTGGGCGCAAGGCAGGAACACACACTTGAGGGGGCGCTAATCCTTCACAGGGTGACACACACTCACACATTCAGTCACACCTACGAACACTTTTGAGTCGCCAATCCACCTACCAACGTGTGTCTTTTGAACTGTGGGAGGAAACCCACGCAGACACAGGGAGAACACACCACACTCCTCACAGACAGTCACCCGGAGGAAACCCACGCAGACACAGAGAGAACACACCACACTCCTCACAGACAGTCACCCGGAGGAAACACACGCAGACACTGGGAGAACACACCACACTCCTCACAGACAGTCACCTGGAGGAAACCCACGCAGACACTGGGAGAACACACCACACTCCTCACAGACAGTCACCCGGAGGAAACCCATGCAGACACAGAGAGAACACACCACACTCCTCACAGATAGTCACCCGGAGCGGGACTCGACCCCACAACCTGCAGGTCCCTGGAGCCGTGTGACTGTGACACCTACCTCCTGCGCCACCGTGCCGCCCCCTGTTTGTGTTCCTTTGTTATGTAACTTAACGTTCAGTATGATTTATACTTCACACAAGCTCCTAACTTCAGTTCCAGTGACATTATCAAATATATATGAAGTCCCAATGACCCTTTTCTAGAAAAAGGGTTTCTTGTGCATTCACTTTCTTGTGAGAACCACAGGAAAGGGTGATTCTGGCTTACTACAAGCCTGTGATACGTTCTCTCTCTCTGTAATGTATTATTAAGTGGCACAGACTTGTGTCCCTCATCACCTTCAAGATTTCAGAATTCATATATTTCTCCTTCTTTAATCTCATCTATCCGTTTTCTCACATTACATCATGCAACCAGTGGGAATCCCAGTGCTGTCAACCAACCTCTACTGGCTACACAGAGATAGATTTATATTTTCATCAGCATTAGCCACATAGTTTTGGGAAAACTCAAACAGCGTGCCCTCAAGAGCTGACAGGGTGGAATAAAATCAAATGCTTCCTTCTCTGTACAATAAATTTGGGGTGTAGCTTTATAACCTGGATGGTATTGCTTTATAGACTACTGTGGCACACCTCTCTGAGTTGAGTAGGCATGATCACAAGCAGTGAAAAGAGAAAGCTACGCTAATGAGCTGGACACAGTGCCCATTTGAACAGGGTCAAACGCAGCTTTCTTGTCCTTTTGCTATAGTCGATTATATCTGGACAAGCAGGTGGAACCACGTCTCCAGAACATGAAGGAACCATTGAGAAAAGCATTATAAAATATATACTCATTAATTTTAAGAAGTAGTTACAATCATTAGTTACAATCATTATTAACACACTGCCCAGCCAAAACAAGTTTGGACTCCTGGCTCCATCTAGTGGCCATGAACTATGTAAACATTATCTTAAACAGCAGAGACTAAGAAGACTACATTTTGTGCTCAGCACCTTATGGAAACCCGCTTGTTCATTAAGCGAAACAAACGGCATGAAAAATGTATTTTGTTCTCCGTTTCTGTGGTAACAGTCCGTCACCTTCTGAAAGTATTTACACTAGACAAAAACACCACTCCCTTTCATTCATTCATTCATTGTCTGTAGCCCTTATCCAGTTTAGGGTCGCGGTGGGTCCAGAGCCTACTTGGGAGCCAGCTCTCACGGGAACACACACACATTCACACTTTTGAGTTGCCAATCTACCTACCAACGTGTGTTTTTGGGCCGTGGGAGGAAACCCATGCGGACACAGAAAGAACACACCACACTCCTCACAGACAGTCACTCGGAGGAAACCCACGCAGACACAGGGAGAACACACCACACTCCTCACAGACAGTCATCCGGAGGAAACCCACGCAGACACAGGGAGAACACACCACACTCCTCACAGACAGTCACCCGGAGGAAACCCAAGCAGACACAGGGAGAACACACCACACTTCTCATAGACAGTCACCCGAAGGAAACCCACGCAGACACAGGGAGAACACACCACACTCCTCATAGACAGTCATCCGGAGGAAACCCACGCAGACACAGGGAGAACACACCACACTCCTCACAGACAGTCACCCAGAGGAAACCCACGCAGACACAGAGAGAACACACCACACTCCTCATAGACAGTCATCCGGAGGAAACCCACGCAGACACAGGGAGAACACACCACACTCCTCACAGACAGTCACCCGGAGGAAACCCACGCAGACACAGGGAGAACACACCACACTCCTCACAGACAGTCATCCGGAGGAAACCCACGCAGACACAGGGAGAACACACCACACTCCTCACAGACAGTCACCCGGAGGAAACCCATGCAGACACAGGGAGAACACACCACACTCCTCACAGACAGTCACCCGGAGGAAACCCACGCAGACACAGGGAGAACACACCACACTCCTCATAGACAGTCATCCGGAGGAAACCCACGCAGACACAGGGAGAACACACCACACTCCTCACAGACAGTCACCCGGAGGAAACCCACACAGACACAGGGAGAACACACCACACTCCTCACAGACAGTCACCCGGAGGAAACCCACACAGACACAGGGAGAACACACCACACTCCTCACAGACAGTCACCCGGAGGTGTGTGTGTGTGTGTGTGTCATCCTATGTCACGCTTCTTGAAGATAAAACAAGCTTAATACAATCAATGCACTACTGAATGTATGTGTCCGCAATGACTTCACCTTAAGAAACCTCAAAATAGCTGGAGATCTCCAGTCGTTCAAAGGCATGGCACAGCACACCAAGAAGCAGTTCTAATAAAGGACTGGATATTAGACAATCAGTTAAATGAGGTGTTCTCAAAATGGAGCCATAAAAAGACTGAGTAATGGCTCAGTGCCATTAAGATGGGGGACTTTAATACTGCCCCATTAGCAGTGCTAAAGCTCAATGTGGCTAAAGAGACGTCAGGCTTCCATCTATAATGAGCACAATTCCAATGTAAGACAATGTTTATTCCACAAGCAGTGTGCACATAAAGATACCATTAAAGGACACCACTGCTCTGTATATAGTGACGTAAACTGAAAAAAGACTATGTGCTCCTGTTCATGTGGTCGAATCATTCAGTTAAAGTACTCTGGACATAAAATAACCAATTAAAATTAACATGCCGAGTTCTCTCCATTAAAACAGCAGCTGCTGGCGGCACACATGTCGGTCTTTCTCATCTGAATCCCTCAGATCCCTAATAGGGTACCAGCCACCGGAGATCAGGCTTGGGCTATGTTCATCATAAATGCAACTGTTCTGCACATGGAGTGATTAAACGCACCCATTCAGGATGAAACATTACACTTGCCTTGGAGATTTTCCCGGTCTGAACAATGGAACGCTCTGCAGAAGGCGATAACACAAGGTAATTCATAACTCTTGAAGAATGTGGCTTCAAAAGCATAAAGAGTGTTGGTGAATTGTTCCTAAAGAATCAAAGGTAATACTTCACTCTTGGCCACAGTTCCTGATGTGAAATGACACCTACATAAGTCTCTCATGACCACTGACTTAAACCTCCATACACATCTATAAAGGCTTGTTCTAACAAGGGTCATTTGCCACAAAGCTCTCGGGAGTGCAGTTAATATACTAAGATAAAGCAGCCTTTATGACATCACACACTTGTTTTGCATAAGACGTTTATATTACAGATTCCTTACATTGTCTTTAAATATTGTTTTACCTTAGGTAACTGTACTATTACATAACCATGGATGTAGCGTCCTCTACCCTCCATCTTCTGTAACCTCTTCATCCTAATCCAGATCGCCTGGAACCATTGGGCACAAACAGATACTTACACACTCACACCTGTGGACACTTTTGAACAGCCAATCAATCTATCAATAGTTGTGAAGCTGGAGCTCCCGGAGGAAACCAACACATACACAGGGAGAACACACCAAGCTCCCCTCAGACAGTGACATGAGTGCTGACTGAAACCAGGACTCTGGAGTGTTTGAACCACTGTACTGCCCCTCGGTTTGCAGCCATTTTATGTAAGAACTCTCTGTGCTGTTACTTTTACAATCACTGATTCCTATTCAGACGTCTGGTTCCTATCAGCACCACTGTAAACAAATTCTGATTCTCTGGTCTGTTTCATAGTAAATTGTTTAGAGTGACTTTGTAACTTTTGTGTTAATTATGAAGAAATAAATACTTGGTGTTTTAGGTTTTAAGACTTAGAGGAACACAAACATTGATAATATAAGGAAAAACTGCAATGATAGGTGTTAGCATAGCCTGTGTATCCGAGCAGGAAGATGCTAAAATACAGAGAGAACAGACAATACAAAAATAGGGGTGGATACGACAAAATTATACCGCACATTTTACACCTGACCCTACTCTTGTCGGCCACCTGCACTGGACAGATTCTTTCTATTCCTGCTCTAACACATCTGATTCAGCTCCTCAAGGACTTGACCGTTAGCTAATGATGAAACTTGGCTGCAATAAACAGGTGGTTTATAACATACACTACATGGCCAATAGTTTGTGTGCTCATCCAACTTTACTTTTGAAATTGAGAGTATAGGAGAATAGGAGGTTTGCTCCTGTTTTTTCCACAGAAACAGTCTTTATTCTTCTGAGAATACTCCAGATGTAGGACCCTTCCTGTGAGGATCTGAGGGCCATTAGCAAACTTTAGCAAGACAACCATCACTCCAAACCATCCTAAAGCTACGTCTACAATTATTTGGGAAGAATACTGCAAATAATAATGATGTAGAATAGGGACTACTTTCATTCGGCATTCTCCACACAACTTTCAAATCTACCGTGTAGATGACAGAAAATAAATACATTTTATAACTACTGCCTCCAGTTCCAGGGTTTATGTAGTAGACAATTATATTTTACAAGTATTTTTATAATTTAAATTAATTAATTTGAGTTATTATTGATTTTAAAATGCAGGTCTTTGTACTTCAGGTCACGTCTACGTTAAACACTGCGGAAAACAAGTTTGTGGCGCCCCCTGCTGCTTCAACACTGCGTTACAACAATATCTGTTCACACACAGGTTCAGTGTAATCTGATTTATTAACTGACGTGTTTATAAATATGATTAAATTTTTTATTTAACATAATTAAAGATTACTAATGCACAGTGTTAACAAACTCGGTGATAAAACATTTATATCAACTAAGAGGTGGTGAAAGGCGTCAGGAAAGGGATTATCTTCAAATTAAAAGTCCAATGCTGTATATCATTGCTGTCAAACACACACACACACACACACACACACACACACACACACACACACACACACACACATAAAATAATAAAAATCATGTATCTTTTAAGTATTTTCTGTATTTTTGGATTGCACTGTAAAACACTTTAAAAATTGTTAAAACGCTGTTAATAATAATAATAATAATAATAATAATAATAATAACAATAATAATAATATTTAATAAACATCAAAAATATATATAGTTTTTAGGACAGCGATGACAAGTTAAAAACCACAAAGGGGAGTTGTTTTTTAACTGCAATTTTTAAAAATAATTTTCGCATAGAAACGAGATATTTATAAGGACTTTTACTTTAAAATGTGGTCTAACGCTGTAGTTTAATCTGGAGAAGTAAATAGTTGATCAACTGTTGATATGTTTGAGGACTTTAAAGCTGTATTTTAGAAATGAAGCGGTTTTTAAGAGAATTTCCGCCGCCTTTTGCTGATTTACCGTTGCTTTGCGTCGCTGTTTGAGCCGAGGCTCGTCTCGAGGTGAAGTAAAGTAAGTTTGGAGATAAACCGTAGCTAACTAACGTCTCTTGAGCGGATAAACTCTGAGATTATTCTATTTTAAGAGCTGTGTGTGGGTTATGTATGTTATAGGGGCATTAATCTGGTAGTTAGGTGTTTGTTAACACTCTCAGTGCTGCAGGAGATGACTTTATATAGTGTTTTTTCGGTCGGGTTTGCTGCTTTGCTTGGAGCTCATATAAAGGTCAGCTGACTGACAGCTCTTCGCAGCTAAGAGTGTGTAGTTTACAGTTGTCCGTGTGATTAAAGCGTGTTATACGTACGACAAAACACACCTCGTCTCCTATAAAACTTTCATATACGTGTTTTAAGCTAAAACCTTACTTTAACATGTTTTTTACTGTCCCAGGGCGGTAAAACTGCACGTTATTAGAAGATAAAATAATATAAAATAATAATAACCTAATAAGAATAAATCTGTGCTTTAACCAAAAAATCAATTTTTCAACATTAAAAATTTACATGCCATTTCCACCCGTTGTTCTGCATACTTTATTAACCCCTTTCACCCTGCTCTTCTATGTTCAGGACCCTGACAGAGCAGGGTATGATTTGGGTAGTGGATCCCTCACAGTGGTGGTAGGAGTGGATCAGACACAGCAGTGGCTGCTGGAGTTTTTAAACCCTGTGTCCACTCTCTGTCCACTCTGTGAGACACTCCTTCATCGGTGGTCCACCTTGTAGATGTAGAGTCAGAGACAGTAGCTCATCTGTCGCTGCACAGTGTGTGTCGCTCGTCCTCTAGTCCTTCATCGGTGACACAGGACGCTGTCGGCTGCATATTTTGGGTTGGTGGCGTATTCTCAGTCCAGCAGAGGCACTGAGGTGTTTTAAAACTCTAGCAGTCCTGCTGTGTCTGATCGACTCAACACTGTAGCTCTGAGAATGATCCACCGCTCAAATCAAAGCTGCTCTGTGGTGGTCCAGTAGGGGTCCTGCCTTCTTTGTGGTCAGTGGAGTTGATCAAATAGTAGCGTATTAATCCTGTTAATGCTCTGAGGTTGCTGAATGATCTGTTGACCGTTTCTTTGGCAGATGGCTGATATTAAAACATTACTGCAGTCCGTCAGGAGGAGGGTGAGGATGGACGTGCTGAAGGAAGTTGTTCGACAATATCCTTTCATTTGCTTTTTGCTGATGTCCATGCTGTCTTCAACCGTAATTCTAAGCAGGTGAGTGGCTGGCTTTTTTTGTTTTTCACCCTCTGTGTCACTCACCCACACGCACACGTTCACAAACAATGACACACACACAGTTTAACAAAATACTTCGCATGTTGCACTGTGCACTACTGTGTCCTTGTTTTCTTGTTCACCATCTGAAGCTGACAGTAAACATATGTGTGCTCTGCGTAATGTTGTTAGTGGTAAAATGGTCAGATTCAGCAGTCCATGGAAATGATTTCTCCTCATGCACCAGGAGATCTTTGTAGAATGGTTTTATTTGAAGAGCACTTCACTGATCTACTTTAAAACCCAGTCTGTTCAGCAACAGTGAAGTGAATTATATATATGTCTTCTCAGATCTGCCTTGAATGGCTGTATTTTATATGGCACTCACTCCATACAGCAGCATCGAGTTAGCAGCAGTTTTAAAATAAAGCAGTAATTGTGCTGGGATTTAACTGGGATTAAAAATAATAATAATACAACTTTTAAAAAGTAGTCCACAGACACTTCACAGTCATCACATGACTCAAACATTACAACACTACATCTTAACAAGTAAACATCTCATCCACCCCATGTTTACCGCCTCTTTTTTAGGTATCTCCATGTCCTGATGATCTTTTGGTCCTTCCTGGCTGGAGCCATCACCTTCTACTGTTCGCTGAGTCCAAACTACCTCGTGCCAAACATACTCTTTTCTATAAAGACCAGGGGCAGAGTAAGTTCATGAATGTTTCAGTTCTTCCACCGGGGATGGTTAGGGTGACCAGATCTGAGGGGTGGGGGTGGGGGGGCACCTATGTGGGCTTTTGCTCCACAAAACATGGGAATTTCTTTTTTAATTCACCTGAGAACTTACATTTACGTTTCGGCATAGCTGCTCGAGATGAGGGTAGGTACATGAGCTTTGTCTGACGTAAACAAGGACTACTGACGTGCAGACTGACCAATTAAATGTTTACAGAGAAGGTTATCGACCAATAACGGTAGCTCTACAGTCAGACCGTCCAATCAGAAGATTTTAGGCTACTTCACCACGCCCCCTTCTCACTCAAGCGAACCAATCGGAGCAGGGTAGGGCGGGACTAGTTTGTGAACGAAACTTCTCAAAGTTCTATGTAAGCTCTAGAAAAACAAAATCCCGGGCGTTTGTGAAATTCCACATGGACATTTTTTTTAAGTCTAAAAAAGAGGACATGTCCGGGTAAAAGAGGACGTCTTGTCAGCCTAGGGATGGTTCTGACGTACTTGGTGGACAGAGAACCGTAAAACATATGAATATTCTGGACATTACAGTTTGATACTCCAACATATCAGTGCTTTAACATGGGCCTGTAAATAATGTAAAGGGAAATGTGTGGTCTCTACGGCTTTTACCCAATGATTCAAAGTAGGATCAGGACTCATGATGACCCTGTAACTCTTACAATAGATGAATGAACGAATGAAAAGAATACACATTAGAAGGCGTTATGTCATATCTCTCTCATGGACACTTGGATATCGGAGATTCTATTCCATGTAATTTTGTAAGGTTCTGTTGATGATTCATCTTTTTGTGTCTAGCGGCAGGAACAGCACGAGCTCTTTCCTCAGGGCCACAACTGTGCCGTGTGTGGGAAAAACAAGTGCACTCGACACAGGTAGAGTATTGTTTTCCAAGCAGGGACCTAAGGTAACTGCACATTTGTCCCTCTGTTATGTGTTTCAGGGTTCTAGACCATTAGAGAGCAGGTTCTGAGAAAGTTGTAAAACCTGACTTGCTTCCTGTGTTCACAGACCAACTCTTCTAATGGAAAACTACCAGCCATGGTTAGGTTTGAAGGTGCACTCAAAGGTGGATGCGTCCGTGGGAGAGGTAGAGTTTGACTGGAGATATTTCTTAATTTAGTCAGAGTTCAGCTTTGCTAACGTTGATTTTAATTTGCCGTTAGGTGTTGGAGTTGGTTCTGGAGAACTTTGTTTATCCTTGGTACAGGTATGACAACATGTTGACATTGTTGAGATAATAGTCAAAAATAATCAAACTAAAGAGGTGTTTTGTGGCTTATTTACTTGTTGTTTATTGATGCTATTTCTGTTGTTGTTTTTTTATTCAGAGATCTTACAGACGACGAAGCTTGTGTGGATGAAGTTCGGCAAACCTTTCGCTTTTTCGTTTCGGTTCTGGTGCGCAGAGCTCAGAAGGTAAGTAGATACATACATACATTCATTCATTCATTCATTCATTATCCAGTTCAGGGTCGCGGTGGGTCCAGAGCCTACCTGGAGTCATTGGGCGCAAGGCGGGAATACACCCTGGAGGGGGCGCCAGTCCTTCACAGCGCTAGTTACATACAGTACTGTGAAATATGGGCTTTCCATCACCTCTTGGCCTTGTATATGTGCCTCTATCTGTTAAGCAACCACAGATGTTGATTTAAAATAATCGACTTAAAGGGAGCATCTATGATTATAATCAAATAAACATTTTATAAAATTCAGATGTTGAGCACTGGATACTGGTTTAATGTGTTTATGAAGCTCCAGTGTCAGCAAACGAGTTAAAAAAGACAAATAGGCTCGTTCAGACAAGCTAGTCCTCCTCTGTCTCTGCTCATGGCAAAGAAACGGACAAAAAAAATCATGAAAAGAGATGAGAATATTGTTTTATCCCTGGTCTATATGTGACTTATTTTTTGCTGTTTGAGATAATTTAGGTAGGAGCCCACTCTAAATTCTGGAGAGTGCTAACTGCATGAAACTACTTAAGTTACAAATACATTTCTGTGGTATTTAAAACAGTGATTAAAACTTACAGGCATTCTTTTCTCCTCAAGCATACCATTCCACCTTAAAAGACACCGATTCTGCATGTAAACAAACCAGAGAGAACTGCAGTTCCCCCACAATTGTAGACGTTTTAAATGAAAAGCCTTGTTTTAGGCCTGGCTCAGCGCCTGTGCAATGCGTGTAGGAGAATCTGCGGAACATTTCCTGCATTGTTCTCACATGCGCTGACTCAGGCTTTACTCTGAGACTTTAAAAAGGAGCGACCAGAACAACGGGTAATGTCTGCGACACATGTATCCGGTGGTCATATACAGCTCCTCCCAGTAAACTCCGGAACATGGAGAACCCTTCATCATAGACACATGATATCCCTCTTGATTCTGTATCCTGGATTTATTGTTTGTGATATCTCTCTTAATCACTTTTCCTTTTCAGGTGGATGTGCCGTCAGTTGCCACTGACAAAATGATGAAGGCAGCTATGAAGCACATAGAGATTGTTGCTAAAGCTCAGCAGAAAGGTAAACCATTTTATCTGGATCATCAAATGTAAATCAACGTTCCTTAGATGTGGAACATCACATGAGGACTGTCACGTTGGAAATTAGATTACAGATTACAATTAGAGTACAGTATCTCTAGTACAGGCCACTAGGTGTCAGTATAATATCTGTTTATTGATGGACTGACTGTGCCATTTAAAAGCAATATGGTTCTGTTTTTGGGAGTAAAAATGGGGGTAATGAATTATGTTTTTGTGTGTGTTCACAGTGAAGAAGTCTGAAGGTCTGCAACAAGCTGCACTGGAGGAATATGGTGCAGATCTGCACGTGGCTCTGCGCAGTCGCAGAGATGAACTGCTGTACTTGAGGAAACTCACTGAGATGCTCTTTCCTTACGTTATGCCTCCTAAAGCTACAGAATGCAGGTGCAAAAAACAGAAATATACACACACACTCACACACATTCTCACTCTCAAAAAAAGGAATGAGTTACAATTATTATAGTCAGAAACGTTTATACTCTGTATTCATACTAATAAAAAGGCTGGTAATATAAATATATAAATACTGTTAATAGCCCCCTCCAGGGTGTATTCCCGCCTTGCGCCCAATGATTCCAGGTAGGCTCTGGACCCAGGTTACAGATAATGAATGTATGATCCTTAAAGATCATACACACAAAATATGAGAGACTTGAAATATGAGACACTGAATCTAAAGTAAAGTATTGAATTATGATATTGAATGTTACCCTAAAAACAAGAAAGCTTCTCTTTAATAGGGGAAAAACATTCCAATAATATTGTTAGTAATAATTAGTTTTCGTTTTCCTCTTTTTCTTATTCTTCGTTTGTTGCAGTCAAAGACATGACCATAGATGTGACTGGCAGTGTTTGTGTTTATCTTGTTCTTTGAAACAATGCGCAAGTGTTAGTTTTTTGCTGCTGGTGGCAGCTGCTCAAGTTGCTCGGTGGGCCTCTGTGTTTAGGTTCTCCTCCATGTTACTTACATGTGGCATACGGGATTGGGCACATGACTACATGCGCGGTAGTTTGGTTTTAAGGAGACAGTACATGAACAGTGGAGGATATATGAACATTCATTCAATCATTCATAATCTGTAACCCTTATCCAGTTCAGGGTCGCGGTGGGTCCAGAGCCTACCTGGAATCATTGGGCACAAGGCGGGAATACACCCTGGAGGGGGCACCAGTCCTTCACAGGGCAACACACACTCACACACATTCACTCACACACTCACACATTCGGACACTTTTGAGTCGCCAATCCACCTACCAACGTGTGTTTTTGGACTGTGGGAGGAAACCGGAGCACCCGGAGGAAACCCACGCAGACACAGGGAGAACACACCACACTCCTCCCAGACAGTCACCCGGAGGAAACCCACGCAGACACATGGAGAACACACCACACTCCTCACAGTCACCCGGAGGAAACCCACGCAGACACAGGGAGAACACACCACACTCCTCCCAGACAGTCACCCGGAAGAAACCCACGCAGACACAGGGAGAACACACCACACTCCTCACAGACAGTCACCCTTAGGAAACCCACGCAGACACATGGAGAACACACCACACTCCTCACAGTCACCCGGAGGAAACCCACGCAGACACAGGGAGAACACACCACACTCCTCACAGACAGTCACCCGGAGGAAACCCACGCAGACACAGGGAGAACACACCACACTCCTCACAGACAGTAACTCGGAGGAAACCCAAGCAGACACAGGGAGAAAACACCACACTCCTCACAGTCACTGACAAAATAGTGGCCTGCTTTTAACACACATTGCACAGACCTGGTTTATCCCTTCAGCATTTCGTGCGTGTGTGTGTGTGTGTGTGCTTGCATGCGTGCAGTCATTCTTGCACCGAGTGCTTTTTCACTGACCAAGTGTTTGTCAGGCGGCTGTCTTAATAAGTGCAGTGCCTGTTTGGTCAGGGTCATCCTGTGTTTGTGAAGAGTATTTGTGTTTATGGTTGACGACTGCTTGTGTGTTGGTCTTTAGGTCCCTGGCTTTGCTGATTCGAGAGGTCATGTGTGGCTCTGTGTTTCTCCCGACTATGGACTTCATGGCCGACCCTGTACGTAAACAGCAGTTTTCTGGGACTCCAGGGTTGGATCTGTGTTTAAATTGAGATTGTTAAATGATTAAAAAACTAAACATGATTAATCACATTGTTTAGTGTACTTTTTGCTGATACAGAAATATTATATCCATTTAAAGGAACACCAGGTAGTAGTTTTTACCTTAAAGTTGCAGCTTCAGAATAATTGTGGTGCTCCTGTAATGAGGCGAAAAGGGCCTCTGTCATTGCTGCTCCAGGATCAGCCCTGCAGAAAGTTCACTATGTACCTTTAGTAGGAGGGTAGAAAAACCTATAAAGGAATGCTGCCTGGAACAACAACTACATTCTTTACAGTCACTAGAATGTAAATGCTGTATTATGTTGGCAGTCCACCTTAAATGACTTAATGCTTGTTGGTAATAATCTTTCATCGCAATTTAATTGCTGCACCTTTTAAGGTGGAATGTCAAATTTTTAAAATGTACAGTTATTGCTAGATACTTATAGATTGAATTCAGACATTGTTGGATGAAGCTGTCTGATTTCTTTTGGTTTCCTACCCCTTTCCCAGGACACAGTGAATCACATGGTGCTCATATTCATTGATGACACTCCTGTAAGTTTTTAAATCTATTTTTACACATCCATTTTTAACAGACACTTATGGCTTGATACTGATTTGTCATCATTTAAAATAAATAATAAATTATAATAAGTAAATAGAAGCGAGCTAGTATGTGTTATCCAGCAGTTGTATAATATTGATATTGCTGTCTGTATTATATAAATACTGCTCTGTCACTGCATAACTTTGATAGTTAAAGGCTAAGCACCACTTAATGGACCTCCATGAATATTTCACATTATTGTAGTTACTGACAGATATAAGTATGAATTAAAATGAAAATAGCAGCTTAATTTGCTTTAAAACTGACAATTTTATTAAATTGAGGGAAAAACCCGAGCTCGCTACGGAAATTCTTGAACGCGACCGTGACGTCACTGGTGGACAACAGCTGAACAACTCCGCGGTAAAACACCGTTATGACTGACTGTTATGACAGTGTCTAGCTAAATAACCAACATTATTCATGACAGTAGCCTAGCAATAAGCTAAACTCAAATGTAGAGGTACCGTTATTCTTGTAAATGTGATCGAAGTCGAACTCGAATTCATCCGACACTATAAACCTCCGTAATGCAGCTACGTAGCCGAGTATAATCTGAGACACCGAGTTTAGCGAGTCAAGCTAACGTTAACTAACACCAACTAAAACAGGCGAAGTGAGTGTCCTTACCCTGTTTACCTCCATGTTACAGAGGCTCTTGAACACCTTTCGTTGGTGTCCTTACATGCCCATATTGTTGGAAAAGCGCCAGTGAAATGAGCTACAGATAACGGAGTGAGCGGAGGGTCCTTTCCAAAGTGCCCGTTTAAAGTTGACAAATTTAGTCCATTTTCTGGATATTTTGGGATCTTTGGGCCATTTGTTCACAGATGTCCCACTGTACATTGAATGATTGCAGCCAAAAACAACACACCTTTTCGTCATTTTACATTAAATTAAGTGCAGCTTCTAGAGTGTTGTCCACCATCTACGTCACAGGCAAGACGCCTATTAGAGTTTCCCCAACACCGTTGGGGGGGGGGGGCAACTTTTAAACCTTATTCCTTCAATTAGTGAGAAATAAAATGTTTTCTGACTATCAATAAACACAAGTTAGGAACTCAAACTCCACTGTATTTATTTGTTCGACACGTTCATATCACTGGTGCTTAGCCTTTAAACATTGTGTAGTCAAAGGTTTTTCTAATGTTTGTTTTCTTCTCCATTAGCCTGAGCCAGTGACTGAACCTCCATCTGCGCTGGTGCCTTTTCTGCAGAAATACGCATCCTTTCGCAACATGAATCATACCGTAAGATCAGCCACAAAGTCAGCAAACAATTATTCACACTTTTGTCCCTTTGGAAAAACATAAATCTGGTAAAAGGTCAACGGTCAAACAGCATGTTTTTAAATCTAGAAATGACCAGCTCAAGGCCCTTAAAAGTTCATGCAGCTGGCGTTTCTCCTCCCCCCTGTGTCAGCTCAATCTGGATGATCTGTTTTTCAGGGAAAACTTTCAGTGGTCCAACTGGACAGAGTGATGATCTGTAACTTTAACCTCACAGTGGGACCCTTCAAAAGTATCAGACTGGTCAAATCCCAGTTAAAACCTATATGTGTCGATGTGTCCATTTCCTTTAGACACCAAACAAACAAATAAGGCCTATTGCATGTCTGTGTGTTAGGTGCTGAAGCTTGACCTGAAGGAGATCCGGGAGCAGCAGGATTTGTTATTTCGCTTCATGAGTTTTCTGAAGAAGGAAGGAGCTGTGCATGTGCTGCAGTTCTGCCTCGCTGTGGGTGAGGCCCTGTGTGTGTGTGTGTGAATGAATATGAAGTATGTAAGCATTTGTTTAAACTCAGTATCCTGTGCTGATGTTTGACAGAAGTTGATAGACAAAGTTTTGAGACTGAGAGGACGGGAGAGGTAAAGCGGCAGGAGAGTGGTGAAAAGAAACATTTAAAACTATTAAAATACTGAAGAGTTTTACAGGAAACGGTGAAAACTGGGAGTGGGAAGTGTGAAGGAACAGGAGCATTCACAACTAAAATGCCTTTGAGCAAGGCACTCAATCCCAGCTTCTCCCTGCCACTGCTGGTATCTGTGTCCAGATCTGTGTGCTGACATTTCTTGTGTTTGTGTGTTTTTATAGAGGAGTTCAATGATAAAATCCTTTGTCCTGAGCTGAGCGATTCTGAGATGGAGCAGTTGCATGGTGAGGTGCAGAAGATCTATGAGACGTATTGTCTGGAGGAGAGCATTGATAAAATCAGTTTTGACCCTTTTATCGTTGAGGAAATTCGCAATGGTGAGTGTTAACGTGACTTTTTTATTTTCTTTCGACTTTGTTTTGAGTGCCTTCTGTGGATCATGATGTTATCTTGCCTGCTTCAAACTCACCGGCCAAGATCCTGTCTCCCGTTCCCACCCATAACTCTGACTAAAACATGCTCGTGAAAGACATGCTATGTTAAATATCTGAGGCTTCTTGCTGATAACGTGCACAGTGTGGAAAACATATGAGGTACATTTTTTAAAAATATTTATTTTGCGGGAATTTATTATTATTTTTTCTAGTTTGAATACAAGTCATCTTTCGTCCTCACTCTATAATAATAAAGCTTATATTTATTATAAAGTTAATGTTACTTCTTCAGTGAAGAGCCTTGACACAGAGATACAGATGTCTTTATTTTTGATAACTGTCAGAAACCTAGGGCGGCACGGTGGTGCAGCAGGTAGGTGTCGCAGTTGCACAGCTCCAGGGACCTGGAGGTTGTGGGTTTGATTCCCGCTCCGGGTGACTGTCTGTGAGGAGTGTGGTGTGTTCTCCCTGTGTCTGCGTGGGTTTCCTCTGGGTGACTGTCTGGGTGACTGACTTTGCTCCCACAGTCCAAAAACACATGTTGGTAGGTGGATTGGCAACTCAAAAGTGTCCGTAGGGGTGTGTGTGTGTGTGTGTTGACCTGTGAAGGACTGGCGCCCCCTCCAGGGTGTATTCCTGCCTTGAGCCCAATGATTCCAGGCAGGCTCTGGACCCACCACGACCATGAATTGGATAAGGGTTACAGATAATGAATGAATGAATGTCAGAAACCTAGTGGCTGGTGCCTGTGTTCACTTGGGAGAGATATCTATGCCACACATATTTCAACCCATTAGGCATCAAACCATCATATTCTGTTGTCAGAAGTGTAAGGTCTTCAGTTCACCTCCTGAAGGCCTAACCAATTGGAGGACTCTCTTGACTGGATCTACGTGGAAAAAAATATCTCAAAAAAGAAATGTTGACTTTACAAGATTCAATATATTTTTGCTGCAGTGAAAGTAGAGCATTATTTGAATAACTACTGTACAAAACAAACATTATGATTCAGTGTCGTAAAATTAATTATTTTGTCAACAACAACAAAAAGCACTTATGTATAACACAACTTGATTTTACATGATCAGAAACTGCAGGGTTGTTTTGTTTTATTCTTCTCGTTTCCATGGCCATCCACTGCTCTGTTGTGAAGCAGATGGTTAACAAACGGAAAGAATCTGCACTGGTGCTGGTGCTACGTGAAAGTGGGCGTCTGACTCACAAAGATTTCAAAAGTTACGATGAAATCACGTACGTTCTAGAGACGCAGATGGAGATCTGTTGATGTGCTTGAACATGATAACATCGGTGTGCCATAATAAAGCCTACATTACCTTAGACGAAGCCACTGCTGCCTAGAAAATAGGAATGGCATGCTTGCCTTCTTGAATTTATACTGTCACAACTATTTTTATCACACTTTAAAGTACAGTGTTCATTACAGTGTTAGGAATAACGATTTGAATGTTATTCCACAGCTTAATACATAATGTCAGTCAAAATGTAATGCTACAGCGTCTCAACATGTAACTGTGTGAAGGTACCTATGTGGTGTAAGGTATTTTTTTAAGTCCCATGTAAATACTGTGTTCAGGTGTTAGTTCATTGCACTTATATTGTTCCCTACACTGTAATAAATGCTCTGCAAAGTGAACTATTACAAAATGGTCTGTGAAAACAGCAGCGTTGTTGGAGAAAAATAACTTTTTATAAGCTGAAGAGCATTATGAATCTCTAAACTTTCTTAAGGGTGATTCAGATCGAAAGCCAAGTCGTGGAATTTCCTCCTAAAGGAAAAGGCCAGGCTTTCTGCTTGAGAGCTAAAACACAAACAAGATGTTAAACAGACTTAACACAAGACAATGGAGATGCTCAAAAGAAGGCCATGCTGCCTTTATTGTTGGATGCTTTTAAAAGACATTCATGAAGAAACCACAGTTTCTTCAGAAACTGTGGTAACTTTTTAAATAGTGGTATATTGTTTTTCTTATTTCCTGTAGTTGCGGAAGGCCCTTACCCAGGAGTGGTGAAGCTGCAGAAAATGCGCTGTCTCTTTGAGGCTTATGAGCATGTCCTGTCCCTTCTGGAGAATGTCTTCACACCAATGTTCTGCCACAGCGATGAGGTAATGAACAACACGTTCCTAAACGTCCCTCACTCTCTTAAATAACACCTGTAATAACAGTGGTGAATCCAACCAAGAGTCTGCCGCCAAGACAGTCCCTTATTTCAGTGACACCACTCGGCCATCCCTAGCTCTCTTGAAAAACAAGAGCAGAGTTCTGAACAATGCAAAAGTCAGAGACCTTCCTTTATTTAATTTCAAGCAAAAACAAAAAAAGGCCACAATTATATCAAATCCTTCAGAGTTGAATGCCCTTGGCCCTTTATTACAGCTTTTGTTGTTTTCAGTTTTTTAAGGAAACATGGATCTGTAAAATTAGATATTAGAAGTTTATAGCATTTTCTGCCTTTCATGAAGCAGGTGGTTCCAAACATATTTGATAAACAGATGGTAATATCTGCGTGCAAAATAAGTGTGAAATTAAAAACAGCAAGTTTACATTAGCAGGATATATATAATATATTAGGGGTGGGACTTGGTTAAAAAATTACTCCCCCGCGAAAAACGATGGATCACTGTACTGTTAACATTACTGACCTGTGCGCCTGCCCCAACATGTTTTGCGTTGATGTGATAACGAATGGTGGAAGTGCTCCTGTGATAAGCAAACTCCTTCCTGCATAAAGTGCTAATAACAACATTTTTGTTTCTACTTCCATCTGATTGTTTTTAAATTTCCCATCCACCAGCGTAGTCTTTTCCGTCATCTCCATCATGTTCATCACATTGTGCGTCTTGGTAATCTGTACGTCTGGAACTCATGCACTGAGAAACTTTCCATGGTGCAAAATGCGTTACATTTTTTTATTTCGTTATTTTCCCCGTAATTAATTAATCGCAATTAATGCGTTAAAGTCCCACCCCTAATATATATATATTTTATTAAAATTTTATAGAAGGATGTTTCATACACTTAGCAAGTTCAAATTTCAAAACGTTCTTGGCAGTTTTTTAGGGACTTTTATCATATTCATATCTAAACCAAAATTATATTTTATCAACCAAAACTAAGAAATATATAGTGGTATACATTTTGGCCGTAACGTCCAGCTCTCTGAATGAATGAATGATCAGAAAGGAAATAAATTGATGTTGGTTTCTGACTTTGGCACAGTATTGTATGTAACCTAGCAAGGAGGACGCTACATACACGTAATGTGAACGTTATTGAGAATACATATCTTCTGCAGAACTCCTGTTTTACATGTATCCCACACTTTCTCTGCAGTATTTCAGATACCTGCTCTGTGGGGTTGAATCTCCTGCCAGGAACGCTAAACTGAACAGGTACGTAATCATTGTGTTGCACCTATGACTCACCACCCAATTTGAATAGAAAAGTGTGGGAGAAAAACAAACTCAGCTCAGTCTACTTGCTGTTGACTAGTTGAGGCACAACAAGTTTGATGAATAATCTCAAACATAAGTACAGTGAGATTCATCTGAGCATCCCTCGGTTGTGTCACCTGAACTTAGAGTTAAATCACACACGTAACATCTGTGTTAGCTGTAAAAGCTGCATTTGAACAGGAGCGCTACAGTTGTGTCACTAATTGCAGCATGTGTTAGAGAAACAGGTGGAATACAGACATTGTTGCTGGCTTCTGCACAGTCATGGTTATGCATCAGCTCCATGCAAAGGCTCCTACAGTTTCTCATAAAGTTGTTTGTGATATTTATGTGAAGCTTGTATCAATGAAAGAATGTGTATGTGGACGGATATGTCAGTGTTGGTCAGGCAATAGTGGTCCACAGATCAGGAGTGTTTTTTGAGGCTGTACCCAATGAAGGAGAGAGAAAGGGATCGTCCGTGTCAGACAGTAACTCCATTGTGCCTGTTATTCCAGGAATTTGAGTTTGGATGATTTAAGGTAAGTTCATGAGCATGCTTACAGGCCAGTGTGATGTGCAGTATTTCACCCACTGCATGCAAGCCACTTCAGCCTGAGTGCAGTCCAAAGTGTTTGTACGCCATATGTCAGGTGTACAAATACGTTTTGGAGCATTTTTGTTTAACATATAATAGTAAATTAAAATTCAAACATGCTCCTGCACCATCCACAAGCACAATCCAGACCACCATCTTTAAATCGTCTAAACCAAACCTCAAATGTATTTTTGGATACAGTATTATCCTCAAAAACAGAGCAATTCCGTGCACGTGCTTTTGCAGCTATTTCTACTGAATACAGTAATGAATAAGTTCTTCATTTTCAAACAAATGGCCACAGAGAGGGAGAATATATGTTTTTTTATGTTTGAATTAAAGATTTATGTTATATGTTACACAAAAAACACTTTAAAACTTATTTGTACACCTCATACAAGCATGCTTTACTTATTTTCATTATATTAGCGTATTCAAATATATTGAGGATTCCTCGTACATCAGATTCAGATGTTGCTTGAGTTCTGTGATGATTCATTTATTTATTTCTTTTGTTTATTTCTAACTGTACCCCAGACAGTTTTGTGTTACGCAGTTGTAGGGATGCATGGTAATATGTGACTGTCTGAACTCTCATTAATTGAACATCTTTGCTATTTGTCCTACTTATGTTTGCTCAGGCTTTTATTTATCTGTTTATTCGTTTCTTAATTTGTTTATCTTCATACAGCCCCAGGTGAGGGAACAGACACTAATGCAGCATTTATTTATTCATATTTTTCATTTGTTTACCGACTCGGTGACTAGACATCTGGTCATTTTCAAAACAGTACAAATTATTCCAAATCTATATATAATTTATAATCCAAGGCTAAATAATACACTTTAATAATGAAAAGTTAATTAGTGTCACGCTATTGTGTTTCTCGAGCTACTTGTGTTTGTAGAAATCTTTATAATGAGGGCATTCTGTTACTTTAAGCTACTTTTAGGGGCATTCTACTCTGCACATACCGTCTAATCTCCATTGAAAGTATGTTATATGTCGTCAGCATCCAAAGGAAAACATGTATCTCCATTTTGGTTGATTTTTCCAGATCTGTCCTTTACATTTTGTGACTATTTCATGATTGACCAATAAAGATGCTCCAGAATTACGTTGAATTCTGCTGAATGTGCAGAAGGCTCTTTCCCCTCTCCTATAAAATTACCATTTTGGAGATGCATGATTTTCTTTTGACAGCGAGGATATGACCCGCAGTTTGTCATAATAACAGCAGCCGAAACAGCTGTTCAACATTCAGCACCGAATCCTACAGTGCCCTTTCCTCCAGTCTGACCTGTCTCTCCCATCGTCCACTGCTGCCTGCGTGTACTGGACATGCGTTTAATGTCCACGTCTTTCAACATGTGCCATGTAGTTCAGACTCCACTCCTCCAGGATGGGCTACTATAATAGTCCGCAAGCCTCTGTCCATCACCATCAAAGCCCCTTACTCACCAGGTTCACCATCAGTCAAATCCATCCTAACCCTCCGGCCTAGAGTGAAGTGAGTCGGGCTGCCTGTGTGTGCAGTGTCTCT
This sequence comes from Hoplias malabaricus, assembly GCF_029633855.1. Lineage (NCBI taxonomy): Eukaryota > Metazoa > Chordata > Actinopteri > Characiformes > Erythrinidae > Hoplias > Hoplias malabaricus. The sequence goes on along the minus strand of NC_089806.1, from coordinate 38,600,402 downwards.
TAAAGCAGGCCTCCAGCACTGATCTGAGCCACCTTTCCCTTCTGCTTGAAAGTCTTTACTGAAAAATGCTTGCTACTAATGAGTAGAAACAAGTGGAGAATGATCTAATGTGAGAAATATAGCAGAAATACTTCACAGATATAAAGACCATTTTACAATTACACACTTTACTGTATTTATCCGTAAGATATAATGTATGAATGCTATATCGTATTAATCAGTAAATAAATTAATACTAATTAACTAGTGCAGACTGCAGTTGTTTGGTGTTACACAAATACTATCTAATATCTAATATATGACTAGAAAATTGCATGGGCAGAACATTTCAAAATTCAGTTCCCTGAGCTCAGCTTTCCGGAGTCTATTGATGTTTTCCTTTAAACTGGAGAAAAGAGAACAGAGGCTTTTTAAGAAGGGAAAAGGAGTCAGAGATCAGCCTTTGGGGCAAATGATTTCCTGGAGTGATGGTTGCTCGGCACGCTTTTTTGATGCTCTGCGTGCTCTTTGTGTGTTTGCGTGTGTTTCTACGTTTGTTTGAGCTTTATTTTTGTTTCGTATGCCCAGCCCTTTGTTTGAATAGGGGTTTTAAAACATGTATTACATGTAACATAAACAAGTACTACAATTTAAAGCAATAGTTGTTGTCAGTTGTTGCAAGATGACATGATTATATTGACATCGTATATGATGACATTAGAGCTCTTGTTACATTTAACAGCTTTATTTAACTTGACTATATTGAATAATGTACTAGTTGTAAAACATTACATTACTTGGTAATGTAATGGAACTTGCATAGTAAATGCGAGGCTAGAAACCATTTTATGAAAGGGACTTATCAAATAGAGTTCAAAAAAATTAACGCTAAATATATAGCTTCAAAATCATTGTGATGCTTTACTGACCTGCACTAGGGAGAACAGAGCCTCTGTCCTCACTTCTCTGGGCACAGCACTGCAGAGACTGCACTATGTAACTTTTGGAGGGGGGTAGGGAACCACTCCCTCCCCTTTGATTTCAGGGCAGTGCTGTAAAAGTGAATAGCCCTCTGTAACTGTAGGGGGAGCTCTGGAGCAAAAAGACTAGGTTTTGCTTAGTGTTTTTTAAATTTAAAGTTATTGGTGATAGAGTTTTCACAGAACAGATTTGCATTTAACTGTCTTGTTTTCTAACAAAAAATGCTTCTTAACAGGTAGTTATATAAAAAAATAAATCTGTTGCATCTCATCTTGCAAAGACTGAAGAAAGCTTTTAAAAATGCTTTTATTACTTTTAATATACAGGGTGGGCCATTTATATGGATACACCTTATTAAAATGGGAATGGTTGGTGATATTAACTTCCTGTTTGTGGCACATTAGTATATGGGAGTGGGGGAAACTTTTCAAGATGGGTGGTGACCATGGCAGCCAACTACAGATACTGGAAGCCTGTGCTAGCATTTATCCTGCAGTGTTGCTATCAGTGTGTGAAGAGTGGGAGAAGAGGTTTGCATTAACAATCCAACACAAAGGGCAGCATTTTGAACACATTTTATAAGTGGTCAGAAACTTGTAAATAACTCATGAAACAATAAAGTTACGTTAAAACAAAGCACACAATTGTTTTTCTTGTGAAATTCCCAATAATTTTGATGTGTCACATGACCCTTTTCCCATTGAAAAAACAAAAGTTGGATCCAAAATGGCCGACTTCAAAATGGCCGCCATGGTCACCACCCATCTTGAAAAGTATTCCCCCTCCCATATACTAATGTGCCACAAACAGGAAGTTAATATCACCAACCATTCCCATTGTATAAAGGTGTATCCATATAAATGGCCCACCCTGTATATGATTAAGTCCCTATACTTGGGTTATTATGTAGGTGTCCTTCACATAGTGTTTCATAAGAATGACTATAGTTGAATGCATTTCTGTGCATTATGACTATACTGAAAATATTACTCAGCAGGAATTTACCATTTCAGCTTCTTCGTTACTTTATGAATTGCAGTGTGCATGGTTTTGCAGCAAGAGGCTGATGCACATTTCTTATTATGTTAGGATGAATAATTATTTTCTGCAATGTGTGCATGTGCAGGAACCCGTCTAAGCGAGGAGAATCGTTTGGGATCAGTCGCATTGGCAGTAAACTGAAGGGCGTATTTAGAAGCACGACTATGGAGGGAGCCATGCTGCCTGCCTACTCCATGGTGGAAGGTGAAGAGGACATGGTAAGACTCGATCACTGTCCAGATGTAATGAAGGGCCACCCCACATTGTTTAAAGGCTGAGCAGCAGTGATATGAAAATGTCAAACAAATAAATACAGTGGAATTTGAGTTCCTAACTTGTGTTTATTGATCGTCAGAAAACATGTTATTTCTCACTAATTGAAGGAATAAGGTTTAAAAGACCGTTGGTTCCCCCCCCCCCCCACAACGGTGTTGGGAAACTCTAATAGGCGTCTTGCCTGTGACGTAGACGGTGGACAACAACTCTAGAAGCTGCACTTAATTTAATGTAAAATGACGAAAAGGTGTGTTGTTTTTGGCTGCAATCATTCAATGTACAGTGGGACATCTGTGAACAAATGGCCCAAAGATCCCAAAATATCCAGAAAATGGACTAAATTTGTCAACTTTAAAAGGGCACTTTGGAAAGAACAATCCGCTCACTCCGTTATCTGTAGCTCATTTCACTGGCGCTTTTCCAACAATATGGGCATGTAAGGACACCAACGAAAGGTGTTCAAGAGCCTCTGTAACATGGAGGTAAACAGGGTAAGGACACTCACTTCGCCTGTTTTAGTTGGTGTTAGTTAACGTTAGCTTGACCTGTTAAACTCGGTGGCTCAGATTATACTCGGCTACGTAGCTGCATTACGGAGGTTTATAGTGTCGGATGAATTCGAGTTCGACTTCGATCACATTTACAAGAATAACGGTACCTCTACATTTGAGTTTAGCTTATTGCTAGGCTATTGTCATGAATAATGTTGGTTATTTAGCTAGATACTGTCATAACAGTCAGTCATAACGGTGTTTTACCGCGGCGTTGTTCAGCTGTTGTCCACCAGTGACGTCACGTTCGCGTTCAAGAATTTCCGTAGGATCTTGGGTTTTTCCGTCAATTTAATAAAATTGTCAGTTTTAAAGCAAATTAAGCTGCTATTTTCATTTTAATTCATACTTATATCTGTCAGTAACTACAGTAATGTCAAATACTCATGGAGGTCCATTAAGTGGTGCTTAGCCTTTAATTTCCAATCCAGTTCTGATACAAACTTCTGATACCAATACAGATTACGACACTGGAGCTCTTTTTGTTTTAATATCATCAACATCATCAGGCTGAAATAAACCACACATCACTTATTATTACAGCCGAAACAGCTTTTCAACATTCAGCACCGAATCTTACAGTGACCTTTCCTCCAGTCTGACTTGTCTCTCCCATCGTCCACTGCTGCCTGCGTGTGCTGAACATGCGTTTAATATCCACATCCTCCAACATGCGCCCCTTACTCACCAGGTTCCCCATCAGTCAAATCCACCCTAACCCTCCGGCCTAGAGTGAAGTGAGTCGGGCTGCCTGTGTGTGCAGTGTCTCTTAAAGCAGGCCTCCAGCACTGATCTGAGCCACCTTTCCCTTCTGCTTGAAAGTCTTCACCGAAAAATGCTTGCTACTAATGAGTAGAAACAAGTGGAGATTATTATTATTATAATTATTATAACAGCAAAAATATAAGCCACACAAATGCAGAGGTTTTTGGCTGTGTTTTTAAAAGTTCTCACATCTACGTGAGAATACAAAAATGACTCAAAAGCATTTTCCTTTGTTTTGTTTTCTGTTAAACTTCCTCTTTTCTTTTTCTCACTCTTCATTCTCTTTGAATCATCATTAGTCAAACAGCTTAGCTTTCAGAGACTTTTTCTGATGGCCCCCTAAGCACATATTGTGCAGTGAATCTGTGCTCTTTGGAGGGGCGAAGCACTAAAATCAGTATCTTAACCTCACTAATTCTCTTGTGGCTGAGTGCATTCATATCCCACAGAAATCTTTCAACAGCTAGTGGGAAGCTTTCTCAGAGTCGTAGAAGCTCTCAGTGCTGCACAGAGAGACACTATCAGTACCTTTTTTTTGTTGAATTACAGCTTATAAAGTCATAGTGTACTACTGGTTTTGTTGTTCTTATTCATTTTAATGTTAGTACGTTTGAGCTGCAAGAAAAAGGTCAGTCGATGGTTAAATAATGTACAAAAGCCTCTGATATGTTCAACAGTTTATTGGTGCGTAGACATTAAAAAAAAAAAAGTCAGGAACATCTGCATCTGCATCAAATTTGGGTTTTTGTCCACTGTGTTCTAACAGAAGACCCCAGAGAGTGTTGGAAAATAGCGCTGCAACACATATAGCCTTTTATGGCAGATAAATAATTGTGAGCCAACCAGATATAGTTATAGTAAATACTATGGTACAGTAAAGAGTGGAAAACAGCAGTGGTAGCAATTCAAGTGACATCAGACAGAAGGAATACATGAAATATCAGGCACTGGAATAGAAACTACAGAAAACATGGACGATATTATATTTGTGATTTTTCAGCTTGATGAGTAGCCCCAACTCATTTAAAAATCCAGGAATAAAGCCCTGCATCTCAGTTTGTTAAATTATGCGTTAAATAGTTGCAGCCTTACTAATGGTAACACAACAATAAGCATGTGACCATACAGTCTCCGCAGACGAGGGCTCAGTGTAACAGAATTTTATGTCATCACATTTCTGCCCTACTAGAGCTGCCCTGGTCAAACTGAAGCGCTGTTATGAGCAACAAGTGTTCAGCTGTCAACAGCCACAATGCTTACTAATGCGTTCCCAACTGAAAGAACTGTTAATTGAGGGCTTCCGCTGAGACATGGTGTCTAGACATCCTAACAAACACACTTCACCACAAAACTGACAGTCTGCCAGCAACATTTGAAAATATATCCCAGTTTTAAATCTGGTGCATATTTACAGTACAGTCCTCGTCAGTGAACTATGAGGCACAGAACAACAACAAGAAATCAATCATTCATTATTAAATCAATAAATCGATTATTCATTCATTAATATTAATTGAGGTAAAATGTTCAGTTAATCGTGATATTGGTTTGCGGTCATATCGCCAAGCACTAGTCTATAGCAGAGTGCTTAAAAACTGATACAAATCAGATACAGGTTCCAGACATGGATTTTAAAATGACTGGCCAGTATCTCACTGCTATTGCCAATGTACCTGACTGGCCAGGTGTCTTGTCATAGTGTTATATCCGCCGGCCATTGTATAACCCCTGCCCGGAACCTGGATCCATGGTCCAGATTTGAAGACTACTGGGAAAGTTTATATATATAAATACATCTTATTTTTAAGGACTTCCTTGTAATATTAGTGGTAGCTTAATAGCTTAATAAAATAATACTAAAAGTTAAATAAAATTTCTAAAAATGTGGTGTCGCAGTCACACAGCTCCAGGGACCTGGAGGTTGTGGGTTTGGGTCCCGCTCCGGGTGACTGTCTGTGAGGAGTGTGGTGTGTTCTCCCTGTGTCTGCGTGGGTTTCCTCCGGGTGACTGCCTGTGAGGAGTGTGGTGTGTTCTCTCTGTGTCTGCGTGGGTTTCCTCCGGGTGACTGTCTGTGAGGAGTGTGGTGTGTTTTCCCTGTGTTCGCATTTGTTTCCTCCCACGGTCCAATAAAAACACGTTAGTAGGTGGATTGGCGACTCAAAAGATGTTGAGTTTTTTGTTTTAAACACTGATACAAACGTCATAATTTAAAACTGGACAAGTTTCATTTAAGAGCTGCCATATTAATTACAGCCCACTGCAGTCTGTATTTTTAGAACTACAAAGGGCTACTGTTTGGAGTTGATAAAACATGAGTGTAGAAACAAGGAGGTCGTTTAGAAATAAACAACTATTTATGTTCAACCATCAACAGGTGAAATGGTGTTTGTTTATCTGTGCGCGACAGGTAGAGGAAGCTACTGTGGTACTGGAGGATGACTCTCCAGTGCCGGTGGAGGTTGTCGGCCCTCCGGGAACACAGAGGAACCTTACAGCATGGACCATCTCCATTCCATTTGTGGACTTCTATGAGGACGAAGTCAAAAAAGAACGCATCCCTGTCTTCTGCATTGATGTGGAGAGACATGACCTCCTGCATGGTGAGGACACCTGTAGATAGTAAATGTAACACATACATGACCCAGACTAAGAGCATTAGCAGCTGCTTTTTAGACAGGGAGGCTTCCCAGAGCCTTTTCAGCTCATCTTTTTACTGAACCTACATGTATTTGAGAACCATAACCATCAGTTCAAGCACTCATCTGTAATGAAATCATTGATAGTCTCTCTCTCTCTCTCTCTCTCTCTCTCTCTCTCTCTCTCTCCAGTGGGACAAGAGATGGAAAGCTGGTCGATCTACAGGAGATACCTTGAATTTTATGTCCTCGAGTCCAAACTCACAGAGTTCCATGGTACAGAATACTCTCTCTGTCTCTATCTTGTCTATTTCTTGGTTCGGTAAGGCTTCACGTCACTAACAAAAGTCGATTATAAATAACAAAGCTGTTTGACTGGTTTTTATTCCGATTTTCCATTCCACCTTAAATTATGCAGTAGTTCTGGTTCAAGACATAACTCATTTACCATTAAAAGTGGAACAGGAAATGTTAATATGATGCCTAAATCAGCTTTGTAACTAAATGTAATGCATAGACATGGATGACTGTTGTCTGTTGTTGTTCATATTCGTTGGCATCGACTGTAGGACACGTTTTTGTTATAATATAATATATTTTATCCATTTGATATCTGTGTTTTCGCTATTTTATTGCCGTGTTCTGTTTCTCTTGGGCAGGTTCATTCCCAGACGCACAGCTCCCTTCCAAAAGAATCATAGGACCAAAGAATTATGAGTTTTTAAACTCCAAGCGTGAGGAATTTGAGGAGTACCTACAGGTAGTCTACACGGTTTAACTCTATTTGATAAAAATTGAGAAAGGAGGACTCCAGTGAGGACTTAGTGTTAGTGAATCCATCACAGCTTTTTTAGACTACAAAAACAATGATGATTTTTGTACTAGTGTGTGCCAGTGTAGGCTAAGTGTGTGTGTGTTTTCTTTCCTCACCTGTTTTTTAAAGAACTTGCTGCGACATCCGGAGCTGAGTAACAGTCAACTTCTGGCGGACTTCCTCTCCCCACACAGCACAGAGACGCAATTCATTGATAAGATGCTGCCTGATGTCAATCTTGGTGCGAGAAACTCTCATATTACAACTCTCCTAACTTACACACACACACACCTGCAGGCTTATACAAAGTATGGGAAGAATGTTTGAAAGCATTTAAATATTAATCCATTCATTAATTGTCTGTAACTGTTTTTCCAGGGCAGGGTAGTGGAGCCTCCCTGGAATCACTGGGCACAAGATATTGGGATATTATTTAGATATTGAAGTGTCAAAGCAAGTAATGGTATTCTCACACAGAGAAAAGAGTTTGGTGTGTTCTCCCCGTGTCTGTGCGGGTTTCCTCCGGGTGCTTCAGTGTCCTCCCACAGTTCAAAAACACACATGTCCGTAGGTGTGAGTGAATGTGTGAGTGTGTGTTGCCCTGTGAAGGACTGGCGCCCCCTCCAGGGTGTATTCCCGCCTTATGCCCAATGATTCCAGGTAGGCTCTGGACCCACCGCGACCCTGAACTGGATAAGGGTTACAGATAATGAATGAATAACTGTAAAAGGCTGTTTAGGATCATAATGAACATGAATGGAAATTCCAGAACATTTCATATTTGAAAAGGAGTCGATCTCTGTTCTGGAAAGTGACATATCTGTAAATAGATCCTTACAGATTAAAGGTACTGTATGGAATTCTAGAGAATGACTTCTGATATTAGAACTCAGAAGCAAAACAATACACTCAGCACTTTCAGTGCTCTTTTAGAAGCTCTGCAACCCCAAATTCACCCAAGTGCATTGCCAAGCTAACACAGGGCTTGTGGATCAAACGATCTGCCCCTCCCCTTCCCCTGCCCCCTGTTGCTGATTGGTTGGACTATTTATGGTTTTGTATTTCTCTGTCTGAATCTCTTTGTGTGATTTTCTATTTACCAAATCATGGCTGAGTACAAAAACCATGTTATTTCTGTGTGTGCAAACAGACAGAAACTACAGAACCGTGGGCAACCATGCCCTGGATTTTTCAAGAAGGGCATTGGATTGAAATCCTATACACCACCTTTAATATTCAATAACATTTAGTGGTTTTCTTCACCATGAGACAAATTCTAGTTGTCCCAGAATATGTTAAATTGTGAATAAGTCGATTTATATTTTGGTATATCTGTTTCAATTATGTATATCACATTGGAAGAATAAGTTGAAGTCAGGGCTGCACATTAAAGACATTATAAACTAAAATGAATTGAAATGATCTAGAGCACAGACACAGTAAGGTCTGTGTAACATAAGGTTGGAACTCCAGTGACTCAGTGACTCATTGTGGGTGTAAAACACTTCTCTGTCGTAGCAACTCCATGCACACAATACAGTTAAGTCTGTAATTAGAGCTTAGAGAGTCTAAATCGAGTAGATCTCTCCATTCAAATTAAGTAGAGGTTATAAGCTCACAGTGTAACCAATGCTTTTTTTCTGTACCATAAAAAATCTCTCTATTGTCATGATGTCAGCATGTTGAAATAAGTGCTTATATTTGGTATTAAAACATTTGTTTCTTGTTTGTTCTTCAGGGAGGATTTTTAAGTCTGTACCAGGGAAGCTTATAAAAGAGGTAGGACTTTGTATTGTAACAGCAGATTAATGCAAGTACACTTCGTACTCTGGGCTATAACAAATGAGTTGTCAGTTCTAGCCGTGTGGTTTAAATATTAAATATTAAGTAGATATATTGACGACTACATCTATAATAACCTGCATATTATTACATTTAGCCACTACAGTATCACAGAGGAAAAAGTCTCCAGCTTTTACTTTTTTTCATATACAGGAGGTCCTCGGGTTACGTCAATCCTGAGTTACGATGTTTTTGTGGTTATGACACATCTCCCATTTACTGTATAAAGCCTTGTTTCGACTTGTGGTTTTGCGTCGTAAACGTCGTAACGTGAACTTCGTGTTTGGTATGAGCGGCGGAGGAATACACGGTTACGCAGCTCGGGACCGAGGAGGATAGGTGTGAGTATAGGATAAGTGATTACAGTATGTTATGTACGTACAGTATGTACGTATGTTCCGAATTACACCGAAAATCGGTTTACGACGCGACGTAGGAACGGATCAACGTCGTAAGTCGAGGACCCCCTGTATTTTGTAAAAGTTATTGAAGTTTTAAAATCAAGAATTCACTCTTCACGAGACCTGCGAGGCAGAATTGAATTATTGTTTTTGTGATGTCACAAAACAAATTCAGCCTATAGCAGTTTACCTATTCACATATTCATGCTGAAGTATAAGAGGTGTCTCAGCTAAGACCTCTTCATGAACAAGGCACAGTTAAGGGCAGGCAGTCAGCATTAACTCAAACTACCTGAAGTTACCTGCCCCTGTTAGTTCTACAGGAATAATTATCACGTATACATGGATCAAGGATAAATGTTATAAGTTGACCACAGGGGAAAATAAAACACAAGACAAATCATCACTGTCCAATAAATAAAAAAAACATGCATCGCCATTTTTGTAGATTTTTTGTTTACTACATCATTTGTACACACAATTTCATAATGAATGGACCAATAAAAATACTCCAAAATATTTATATTTTTTACATTGACTCCCATTGAATGTTAAGGTTTTTCTTTTGCCTGTAAAGTTGCTTTTTGGAGAGGCATGTTTTCATTTGACAGCAACAAAAATCATTTTTTGTATTTTAGTAAATATGTTTCAGGCACCAGAGATTGAGATTTAAAAAGCTATTTATCTGAGCAGTAAGTGTTTATTTGCTAAAAAACCAAACAAACAAACAACAAATAACACCCAACATTAGAATAAAACCAAATGACATTATTCCAGTGTGATCCTCTGTGTGTGAATGTGTTGGTTTAACTTTCTCCAAATCTCTCCTCGTGGAGTCCGTATTATTTGAGGTTATCATCCAGTACCTAGTTTTAGCGATAAATAAACAATGATTTTAAATAATGTGTGCTGTTGATTTAACAAATTCATGTGAAATCAAGGAGAATCTGAACAAAACATTGTTATTCAAACTTTATAGAAAAGAAATGAACTTTTTATATTTCTTATTTGTTTTATATTATATTTTTTGTATTTACTGTGATTATATATAAATTTATACAAGCACCACGCTCACTGAGAAGGCATTAGTTTAAATATATATAATTATCTTAGATGCCTAAGACTTCTGCGCAGTACTTTTTTTCCTGAGCAAAATTAAGTGGAAGGTGGTGGTTTCTTACCTGTTAAGTGTTTTTTTATTTTTTATTTATTTATTTTTTTTAAATACATTTTTTACCTATGTTTTATGTCCATGAAGAAAGGGCAGAACCTGGAGCCGTTCCTCCAGTCCTTCATCTACTCGTGTGAGTCTCCCAAACCTAAACCCAGCCGCCCTGAACTCACAATTTTCAGCCCCACCTCAGGGAACAAGAAGGTACTTTTACTAAGGCACAACACGGCCATTTTCAATGTTGTCATTTTGTATTTTCAAGCTATGTTTATCTGGTTGTAGCAGCCTAGTGTTTTTTTAGGCAGTCCCATCTAATTCAGCTAAACCACACATAGTGGTTCTGTTGTTTTAAAAAAATGTGATTTTTCCATGCCCTTTTTTAGTCTTAAAGTATGTGGAAAATAGTAAAAATAAACTTTATGGTTACACAGCCAGTAGAAGTGACCCAGATTTTGTGCTTGTTTTCTAAACCTTCAGCTTTCCAATGATCTTTACAAAAACAACGCCAGCCATCTGGACACCATGGACAAAAGGCAAAAACAGAACTGCTTCTTGGAGGTGATGGAGCTGGAGGGAGTTTATGACTACATGATGTATGTGGGTAAGTAGCCAAGTACTGACATGTTCATGACATCACTTAATGCGTCCTGGTTTATCTCAGTACTTGAAAAGCAACTCCAAAAACCTGTTTCCAATGGGATACAATGGAATATTCACACAGGTATAAACTACACCCAGGTATAGGTAAAAAATGCTGGATTCTTTACTGAAGCTGCCTGTATCAACGTGTTTTCAGACAGGACTTAAATCATGGAGGAACTATTGTAATAACTGCATTAGACCACCACCTCCTGTAAAATGAATTATGTCCAAACAGGGATTTTAATTCCTTCAGTTGGGTACATTTTAGCATTTGGGACACATGCCATTTTTCTATTCAGGAATCCCTTAAGTCTTTAAGTCTAGTCATTTTTAGCACTAATATTGTTAAATAGATGAGATCCAACATATTGTTGTGATAATGTGGATATGCCTACAGCAGCTTTTCCCAAGACTTACAGTGTTGGACTCAGATTGACCTGCAGAGTTCAGAGATGACCTTGATGTTCCACACTCCCTTCAACACAATAAAATAACACAAAATCTGGTGTTAGGCTGAGTACTTGGATCGACACGGAGAAAAGCACGAATAAGAGTGGACTCTAATAACCGAGATTGAGAAAACATTGGTTTACCAAAATCTCTCTGAGAGAAGTGTCTTCCTTTTTCCGTTTTTCTGCCGATTTAAGGGATGTATATTTTTAAAATTTGTGTGAACGTAAAAGTATAATCTCCATGGAAAAGCATTGCCAGTGGAATGAAACACCCTGGAGGAGGCCTAGGTGACCTAAGGCTCACAATGCTCAATGCCAAGGAGTGTGAAAGTATTATGTGTCTGTGAAAACTACAAATAAACACAAATGTGCAGATAAATTTGCATTCTCATTAGACGGCACTCACTGTTTTCACATACAACATTAACAAACAATGCCCTTTGACCTGTGGTGTTTAAACATTGCAAACAGCTGTATAAATAAATAATAGTTGACCTGTGTGTGTGTCTGTCAGGACGTGTGGTGTTCCGCGTGCCCGACTGGCTCCACCATGTGCTGTCTGGAGGACGGATTCTGTTTAAGAAAACTCTGGAGGCTTATATGGACCACTACCTTCAGACCAAACTGGACAGGATCCTCCAGGAGCACCGCCTCGTCTCTCTAATCACTCTCCTCAGAGGTGTGTGTGTGTGTGTACCAGGAATATAGCACACTTTGGCAAAACCTATTTAGACAACTCGCATTGTGTGGTCTTTCTTCTGGGGATCACTAGCTGGTCCCAACAATGACAAATTCTGCAGCACAACCCTTTTGGATTCTATAAACCAGGCTCCTCTTCGTCCCTCAGTTTCAGTCTATCAACACATCAGATACTTCAGTACTGACATTAAACTGACACATCTTAACTACATTTTAGTTACAGCCTGGTATTGAGAAGTGGTGGTGTACCCCGACCAAATGAAGCTTTTCTAACTTTCTAAATACCGTTAAATATCTGTCAGAGGAGACCGAGGTGAGGTGCATCACATTTCTGAAGAAAATGGTCAGCTCCCATTTCGGATCACAGCCTTTGAAGCTGAGACAGTGAGGTCACTTGTGCTCTTTGAAGTCCAGACTACAGACAGCTGAGGCATCCATTAAGTATGAACCAAAACCAATACGCTTAGTGATGGAGCCAAATGACTGTGAAATGAGTGAGGAGTGAAGATCTGTGCAGTTTTATCAAAGGCCTAATCACCGTGTCTCCGTGATCTGTGGTAGTGTGATATTAAAGAGGGCAATGTTATTGGAGTTTATATGTTTGATTTCCATTTCTGCTGGTAAGCACTTCAGAAGCATGTCTGCAGTTTCTTTATATTCTCCAATAATCATAAACAGCTGAGAGCTATTCAGAGCTAATGATTGTTTTGGTTAAGGCTTGTGCTGCTACTCTATTGTTGTTGCTGGGCTCATGATTGTTGTTCCAGGACACAGCTTAAATCACAATAAGGGCAATCCATCAAAGCTAATATTGATCTAAATTGAACATTAACATTTGTTCATAATGTGCGTAATAACATATGACTCAATATCGATTTTGCGGCATCACATTAGTATACATACACCAAAAGAGCAGCTATGTATTTATCAGAAACAAGTTGAGGTGGGGTTAGAGAAGAGCTTTTAAAAATGTCCGTAGGGGTGTGTGTGTGTGTGTGTGTGTGTGTGTTGCCCTGTGAAGGACTGGCGCCCCCTCCAGGGTGTATTCCAGGTAGGCTCTGGACCCACCGCGACCCTGAACTGGATAAGGGTTACAGATAATGAATGAATGAATAAATTAAGATATTTTTTCTATGAAGTAGTAGGTGACAGTGAGTTTGAAGAACAATGTTTTGTTCAGATTCTCCTTGATTTCACATGAATTTGTTAAATCAACAGCTCACATTATTTAAAATCATTATTTATTTATCACTAAAACTAGATACTGGATGATAACCTCAAATAATACGGACTCCACGAGAAGTGGTTTGGAGAAAGTTAAACCAACACATTCACACACGGAGGATCACACTGGAATAATGTCATTTGGTTTTATCCTAATGTTGCAAAATGTAGCAAATAAACCCTTACTGCTCAGATAAATAGCTTTTTTAATCTCATAATCTCTGGTGCCTAAATATTTTGCACAGTACTGTATATATGTGTATGATATACACACAAAATACAAATATTCTCCCACTCTTTTGTATTTTATGGTATTTATTGCATAGTATTATAAGTAGCATTAGTTGAGTCTAATATTTCTGAGCCATCTCAGATTCTTTATTCAAACACGAAGGGTTTCTTTTAGATCTCAGCTCACCTGTTCCTTTATGTCAAATATTTTCAGACGCAGTGTTCTGTGAGAACAATGAAGAGCGCTCCCCTGAGGACAAACAGAGACGAGCCAAGCAAACCTTTGAAGAGATGATGAACTATTTACCAGGTTGGCTTTTGGATTAAATATCATTCCTGTGTCATGGATTTTCAGTGGAACTAATGTGTTTTGGTTTTCTAACTAAGCCTCAGTTGGCATCGTGTTCAGTTTAAAAATGGTGCTGCTCTAATTTAATTTTCATGTTGTTTAGCCTTGTTTACTTTTCCTTACTTCACTGAGAAAATTACAGTCCAAATTAACTGCTGTTTTTCACTAAACCATGTGGGAGATGATTGAAGTCCAATTTAAGTCCCATTCAAATCCCATCTCTGTGATTTTACCAGTTATATGACAACTCATATTTGGAATAAGGTCTCTTCGATGATCTTTTTCTGGAGGAGAGAGAAAGTAAAATCAGTCGAAACAGCAAGATCCCTTGTTTAAATAAGCATCTGTAATACAGGTGTAAAGAATAAGTTTATATTATACAACAGTTTGTTCAGATCCCTGCAGTGTGATTGGCTGAATGCAGTTCTAGGAGTGCCAATATTGCACAACAATTGCACACCAACCGAAGCTCTTCTAGTATTACTCCTCCACATACACGCCTACAAACGACATCAGAGCTCACAAGATGGGGGGTCCGGCCTGCAACTTTGTATCTACCACAGTACTTCAGTGCCAACATCTGACGTTATAGCACACCTTCTGGTGTAATATTGCTTAACTATGCACAGTACACTCTTAAAAATAAAGGTGCTACAAAATGTTCTTTGACCTTTGCCATAGAAAAAACACTTTTGGTTAAAGAAACGTTTTGCTGATACAGTGGAACCTCTACGAACGAACGCCTCTACTAACGAACTTTCCAAGATACGAACCGGGCATTTGAATATTTTTTGCCTCCACCAACGAACCATGACTCCAGAAACGAACCCGAGCCTCCGCCGACCCGGCGGCTGGAAATGGCCACTGACCCCAATAGGCGAGTCTCCCAGCGCCCAGACTTGAGTGAGCTTTTAAGATTAGGAATTGTAGCTTTAGCAATTTAGCATTAGTGTAAATAGCAGACATCGAAATTCGTGCTAAGACGTATTTACGCTTCGTCTCCCCATATTCACCCACATACTCTCCATTTCCACCCCCCCCCCCCCCCCCCCCCCAACCTCCTCCCGTCATACAGCCAGTGCCTGTGTTACTCCTCCAGCCAGTCGTCACATCTTCAAGGTAGCGATGTGTAACCACTTAACACTTTATTTCTTTTTTATTACTGTTACCACTGTATTTCTTTTTTATTTTTAGTAACGCCACATGTATTTTTTTACTAATTTGAGAGTGTTGTAAACATATATCAGTGCATAAAGGGTGACTTTCGGGGTGGGGGCTGGAACACATTAATTGCTTTTCCATTATTTTAAATGGGGAAAATTTACTCGAGAAACGAACTTTTCTACTTACGAACCGGGTCACGGAACTGATCAAGTTCGTAGGTAGAGGTTCCACTTTATGTTTAAATTTGTGAAGAACCTTAAGATCGAGTGATAGATTTTTCACCAATCTTTGAAACTGACCTGGTTATTTATAGAACCAAAACTGGGTCTTCTGTGACATCACTAAAAGAATTATTTGAAGCACTTTCCAAAGTGTATCACATTTTATCATTATGAGGAGGTGTAAAACTTTTTATGCTGAACAACTCCTAACAGACTTGAATAATCCAAAAAGGACTGAACACTACCAATGAAATGGAACAATTTGTCCAGTATTTCGTTAAAATTAAGCACGTACACTTTACATTGCAGTAGATGTATACTTCAGGCATTACTTGAGGCTTAAAAGACCTTGACATAGGGGGAGTGTAAACACCAGCCAAGATCGATGAGGAATTACTGCCGTAAATAATATGACTTGTAGTTAGTGAGAAATATTTCCAAATTTGCCTTTCAGTGATTCATATTTAATGTGATGACCTTATCTTTACAGAAATGTTGCATAATGTAGCAAGTCCCGACCCATACTTCTGTTAAGTGATTCACATGGTGGAGGTCTGGTAGATGTAAATCTCCCCCAGGGACAGTCAGGTTTCAGTGAAACGAAAGGATTCACAATGTGCAAAGTCCTTGTTCATATTTTCGAGGAGTAGCAGCTCATCCATTTTGTTGGATGGAGTGGACACTCGCCAGATGAAGCTCTTTGAAACCCCCTCTGTTGAAGCTTCAAGTATGTGCTTTGTGTATTATGTCCCACTTGTGTTTTCTTCGTGAGCCCAAGAGAGCTGTTGTTCTTCCAACAAGAATCTACAAAAGAAGCTTTCAGGGTTTGGAAAAAAAGGTTAAATCCAACCAGCGTAGACTGCTTTAGATTAAGGAGTTCACATCAGGTACACAGATAGTAAATGAAAACAAAAACAAAGGATGCCCTAGATGGTGACGCACCAAGGCTGCTACAAATAGCACCATATTAGATTAACATTCTCGGACCTTAAACTCATCATTTTAACCCTTTGCGTAAATTACCAAAATGAAAAGATAAATAACGTATAACCCTTTGTTGTGTCAAAGCAACTGAACCTAATTCCTAATTGGACATGTGTTGACAACATCTGCCTTTGGTAAACACAGCTGTAACTGGATAGTAAATTCCTTTTGACATTGTACCCATCTGCTCCTTTATAGATATTGTGGGAAAATGTATAGGAGAGGAGAACAAATACGAGGGGATCCAGTTACTCTTCAACTGCATCCAGCAGCCACTCCTCAATAAACAGGTACAGGGAGAGAACAATATGAAATGATATAACTGTGTGAGGCTACTCTGATATATCTCTCTCTCTCTCTCTCTCTCTCTCTCTCTCCTTAGATGACCTATGTGCTGTTGGACATTGCTGTTCAGGAGCTATTCCCAGA
This sequence comes from Hoplias malabaricus, assembly GCF_029633855.1. Taxonomy (NCBI): domain Eukaryota; kingdom Metazoa; phylum Chordata; class Actinopteri; order Characiformes; family Erythrinidae; genus Hoplias; species Hoplias malabaricus. Next base: position 38,583,550 of record NC_089806.1, on the reverse strand, counting down.
GCTCCTTTCCAGCTCGGTAAACTCAGAGTTACTACTTTGAAGATTGTTTATGAATTGTTGTATTTAAAAAATAGATAAATTGTGTGGTTTTTTTTTTTTTTTTTTATTCCCACAGAAAGAGAGCCCTTCCTCTACGGGGTAATAAAGCGCTTTCAAACGCTTTCCCAGGAATCTGAACACACTCAAGGGATAGTAACATTCCAGTTTTTTCGAATTGCACTACGTAATATGAAAATAAATATATTTATTAATTATTTTCACACTGTGGGGTGCATTATTCACTTAAGAGGCCGGTTCAGGGAAAAAGAATTGATGATTAAATGCAGATTACAGTTTGGGTTTATCACTGGGAGATGTTCGGTTTGATTCTTGGTGAAGCTTTAGCCACGTGAACCCAGGAGTTCTACCAAGCACGGTTGGCGTCACTCTCTGGGTGAGTAGGATAGCCCTCATTCATCCTTCAATAAAGCTAGCCAGGATGACATGGGTGAGCACACGTAGTAGATCTGCACTCTTAGTGTTTTCCTCCACATGAATACAGTGGTGTGTGCTTGCCCTAACTCTCCAAGGCACATGGCATTGTGTGTTTGCGTCGTTATGAACCAGATTGTATTTTGACCTTGCCTCACAGTTTCTGTTACACTGACGAAGTTCAACACTGGAGCTAACGATGTTACTGAACTCGTACACTGATGTTTCTTCTCTGCCATTTTCCCCCCTTAGATGCTTCCAGTAATAATAAAATCAAGCCATTCCCTGTTTACACGCTCCCAACAGAACACAGAACATGTCTGTGAGTGATGCAGGTTTCTGTAGAAGCCATACACCAAACACAGCCAGTGCTACAGATATACTATCTAAACTGTGTATGTAAAGCAGACGGATATAAACAACAAAAACACCCCGGTGAATCAGACACTAAATATGTTTTACTTTCACTTGAGGAGACCAGATCTGGTCATGAATACCATCTGAAATATATTGGTTTTATCCTGATTTATAAAGATTTATCCAGTTTTGACAGATGTTGTTAATTATACCTTCTACAAGGAACTCCAGCCGTGTGCAAACGGGCTTTTTTTTTTAATGAAAATATGTAAACACACAAATTAATTGGGGCATGTTTACAGTAGTTGTTTGGTCCCTTTTAATGTGGACTATCTCTAAGATTCAGATTTATGACACAAATCCAATTTCTGTATATTTACCAGTTTAAATATTTATTCTGGACCACAAATGTCACGCCAACTCGACCAATAGGAATTACATGATGATTCTCCGTCCAGAGAATGAGGTGATTTATACCCGTCAATGGCCTTAGGCTCAGGCACAGCTAGTAATCTGAATCCACAATGGTGGAATAATGCTGCTATATTTACCATTATTAATATTACAGATAAAAACTGAAGACTTTCCCTTCATCCAGATAAGACTGTGATGCTCAGAGCAACTGCTGGAATCTTGTCAAGAGCAGTCTGTTTGAAAAGAGCTGGCAGCTGCTCAGGAAATGGCACTGACTGCCCTCATGTTAAAGTCGGAACATTTGCATTTCTACCTCATTTGCAATTGAAATGCAAGATGTTGGACAGAACAGATACTGTCCACACCGAACCCAGACCGTGTGTAGTAAGCTCTTTCGGTTAAAATCGCTAGCTAACATGGTTAACAGTGAAGGAATGTCACCGTGAGAAAATGTGATTGCAAACTTGCTGAGTGGTCAAACGGAAAACCAGAGTACACAATATGTTGTGTACTCGGGGACATGTTACACCCTTAAATGGTCAGTAAGAAAACAGAACAGTAAAATAAACAAGATGGAATGGGAGAAAACGCTACCCATTATTTCTTTTTTTTAAATTTTATTTTAAATATGCTTTAATCTTTCTAAATATACTCTATACACTTTATATCAATTTGCTGCTTTTTTAATAAATGCATATTCTGTGTACAATCTATATATTCTATATATACTCTAATCTTTTTTTATACTCTGCACCAATACCGTAAATAGCTAAGAGAAATACTTAAAAATGATGTATTGTATTTTTTCTAATGTTCTCTCTATACTCCAGTATCACTGCTGTGAGCAGAAAATTATCTCTTTTTTTTTTTTGTAATTTAATACATTTTAACACAGCAGCTGTACTGTATAAACATTTCACAGTGATTGGACCAATAGAATTGCTTCTAAGACTTCTGTAAAGTTACTATTTGGGATATGCATGCTTTTCTTTGGACAGCTGCAATAAATGCTATTTTCTTTCTGTTGATATCTCTGACATCAGCTGTACTCTTTCTGTCATTTTCTACACTTCTCTATAGTCTATCAATAACTCTGATATTAACTATACTTTTTCTGACACTGCTATTTCTAACAACGTCCTTCCTGAAAATAATCTACAAAACGTGTGCCCAGTATATCACACTGGATATAGAGCATCAGTCACACTCTTGTTTATATTTTTATTATCATTATTTTATTGTATTGTCAATTGTCAGTGTCCAATCAGAAACGTTCATACCCCAGTTCATAGATTTCTTCATAGTGTAATACACAACTACTGTTCACAGGTTTGTAATCATTTGATACATTCATTCGCTGTGCTATATTCAATAATAATACAAAACATTAATAATAATGTCAATAGAAATTGTGTATTTTCAAGCTACAGAAAAATCTAAAACAGAAAATGGTAAAATAAAAGAACAATAAGAAATGCATTTCCCCATATTTAATCTTAGAGCTATAAAGATAAACATTTTTGAAACGTCCAAAGCTCGTGTCCTTCGTGCCACCTCCATCAGAGCCATTGTCTCGTATGTTCATATACAGGGAGGTGTAAACCTTGGCACCTGTAATCACTAATTTTAGTGCTTAATTCCTACTGATTTTTAAAGCTAAAAAGTCACATCAGCTATGTGCCATGGCCTTTTAACAAGCCATTAACAAAGGCACTAACAGCCATTTAAGCCATTTAAAAAAAGGCATGAACACTGCTTTACATTGTGCACAAAACACAGGCTTAAATCAAATCAAAAATTAATTCACCAAGGTCACCAACACGGCATGTGTCTTTACATGAAACACCAGTGAGCAGTGACAGAGGAATGCTTTGTCTCCACAGACTGAAACCTCCTCAAAGCTCCCCCTCTCTACTGTATGATATCAGGAGGACTTCCAAATGTACAAACCAAAGCTGCAGTGAAATTTTCACACTATTCACCCCTTCAGAACTTCCAAAACCACCCAACAATAAAAATGTGATTAATTCTGTGAGAAATGAGAAATGCCATGTAGATCCTTTCACTTCAATTTGACAAACATTTATTGATTCTGTACATAACATTTCAAAACATAACTCTGCCTATAAAATTATTCACAAACAACTGCTATGTTTTATGAAAATAAATAGCTGCCAGATCTCCACAGGTTTACAGACACATGCAAAAGTTATTTATTTTATATGTTTTGTTGATGCTCTTATTGCAGAACGCACACATTTTCTACTTATTCGTCATTACATATCTTACAAAAGTCGGCATTACTTTTGCACAATGCATAATTATAATTTTTCCATTGTTGGCATTAAACAGGACTAAACTGTGTCCATTCAATAAAGTGAAGATGTACATTTAGACACTTGGAGCAGGGGCTGAAACTTTTGCACACAAATGTAATCAGAGTTTGGCTCCTGAGTGGAATATGGATCGTCTCTGTACTGGCAGGTTAATGGTTTAAAAAAAAAACATCAGCAGCAGAAAGAGGTTAGGTTAGGTGCTAAAGTTTGAATAATATTTGAATCCAATATTTGTTTATACTTCTTCTGTACCAACATATTTATCCCATGCCTATATTCCTTCATTTATTATTCTTCATTTTTTATTTTACACAAATAAATGATACACTCCAGGAAGACTGTCAAAATCTCTATATTAAATTATATATTGATATCATGGATTGACCTCAAAAATATTGGTATTTTCATTGACCCACAGCTCTCACATCAGTGCATCCCCAATTTGACATCATTATTTAAAACCCTGTTAAAAGACGAGCATGAACCAGGATGAATAATTCATACTGGTTTTAGATGGTTAACGCAGGGTTAACCTAGTCACCTACAATGTGCTGGCTATACTGCCTTTTCTAGCGGGGATTATTTTACTGCACACATTATTACAATAGCATTTACAGATTTAAATATTCTGGTGATTTGCTCAGGGTAACTTTGCTACTAATTAATTAATTAATATGCTGATCGAAGTGTTTTAATGGAATTAGTATCTGCACACATTTTTAATACAAATCTCATTATGACATCATAATGAGAGTTGGATCATTATTTCAATGGTATCATAATGACCATTAGGTCATAAGTCATAATGACACCTGGATCATAATTTGGATGATGTCATAATTGACAGGGTGATGTCATAATGATAGTGTAGTGGTTATAATCAATGATTTTATAAGATGCTGTGATGTGGTTATTAGATTACATGTAGCCTAGAGTTGTGTGCAAATGTTTGGGTGCCCTTTGGTCATTTATCATGAGATTAAATAACCCATCAACTAAGGAGGACTTTTAAAACGGGGGCATTTTGATGCCATTTTAGTGGAGACCTTCTATTTATTTTTTGACATAGACATTGCATAAAAAATGACTGTATACTTCTGCAAATTCTTGCGCACAATAACTGAGTTTAACAATTATTAGATATAAAAAATTTAAAAATATATTGTAAAAATTGAGACTGTGTTAAATGTTAAGTTGAATTGTAGTTTGACCAGGGGTGCCAAAACATTTGCATACATTTGCATATATTGTAGTAACTGTCTACAGTTTCTATGAGGTTGATTGCTATATGCCCACTGGCGTTCCATCTGCCTTTAAGGATTAAAACTTGGCAGAATAACATTTCAAGTAGGATAATTGTTTCCCAGATATGGCTTCAGCCAGTATAGTACAGACTGAAAAGTCTGACTGTGGCTTGTATTCCTCATAGTTTTCATGAGGCTAATAGCACTTCTGTTGAATTTCTACAGTCAAAAGGCTACATTGAACTGATCATCCAGACACAAGGTCTATGTCAGATATCATAAAGCCATATGAACAATGAACTAAAGCAACGTGTTCCTGAGATATTTGATCTCAGTGGCTCATACAAAGTGCCCACAGCAGGGCCCACACCAGAAGAGCAATGGGGGTCCTTGGAATCCCAAAGGCTGAGTTGAGGAGGCGGATACGGCCCTCCACCACCGGGTGAACTCTCTTCCTGTCCGTGATGTAGCTGGACAACACTGATATGTCCAGATCACCTGTGAGCAGATCACATGCTTTAATAGTGTATAACAATATAAGGGATTGATTCTCAGCTCAGGAACACAGCCATACCACTAAAAGTCATTGGGCTAGACTCCTAACACTGAATGAGCCTACCACTGTGACATGATTGAGATTACATGTAGCTCAAAATCTAAAGTTTTATTTTTCTTTGTACAAACGCTTAATTACTGTTTTGATGTAGAAATGGTTTTGTTTTGCCAATATATCCAGACAATTCCCAATTGAAAGTCTATTTATTAAATTCCACTTTACACATATACACACATAACAGTCACTGATCCACAGAAGCTTCTAGAAATACTGATTTCTGGAATTTGAACTGAGGAAGACTGTGGCAGGGAAAATGCTCTGAGGGTATTTCTTGGGATTTCCTGGGGTTTCAATCAGATGATTGATGTTTTTCTGTGTATATCTGAACAACTCTGACCCATCTGTGCATGTCTAAACAAATGAAGATCCAGATCTTGCCTGAAGAGATTTTTATAATTTACATGTGGAGCTGCTGGGCTTGTATGTATTTGACTTTGTGGGTTATTAGTATTGTGTTTTGTTTGTGGTTGGCTTTGTGGTTAGTTTAGTGGTTGGTTTGTGGATTGTGTTGCGATCACTGACACTGGCTTTTTTTGTGTTTGTGGTTTGTATGCGGCAGCTTTTATGCTGTATTTGTGATTATATTTGTGGTCAGTTAATAGTTTTTCTTTTGGTTGAGTTGTGATTGGTTTTATGCTTCGATTGTGGTTGGTGTTGTAGTTCATTTGTGGCTTTTGTGGTTGTACCATGGTGGTTTAAGTGGTTTTCTGGTTTAATTCATTTTGGTTTTGCAGTTTACAGTTGTTTGTCTGGATTTTAATAGTTAGTTTCATGATTATTTGGTTCATTTGAGCTTGGATTTGATCACATTTACAAGAATAACGGTACCTCTACATTTGAGTTTAGCTTATTGCTAGGCTATTGTCATGAATAATGTTGGTTATTTAGCTAGATACTGTCATAACAGTCAGTCATAACGGTGTTTTACCGCGGCGTTGTTCAGCTGTTGTCCACCAGTGACGTCACGGTCGCATTCAAGAATTTCCGTAGCGAGCTCGGGTTTTTCCATCAGTTTAATAAAATTGTCAGTTTTAAAGTAAATTAAGCTGCTATTTTCATTTTAATTCATACTTATATCTGTCAGTAACTACAATAATGTGAAATATTCATGGAGGTCCATTAAGTGGTGCTTAGCCTTTAAGGTCTGTTAAACAGTGTTCCACAAAATAAAGAAACGTTTTAATCCCTGGACTCACCACTGTCGTATTTGAGCTTCTCCTGTTTGATCATAGAGAATCCATCACCACCGTCCACTAAATATGACGGCATCACCACTTTATAAACTTTACTGGGGACTACAGGCTCGTAGAGGGGGACTCTGCACTCTGTGCACAAAATGCTGGCCTTTTTCACTCTCTTGCCAGAAGGCTTTGACAGGTCATACTCGATCTGGAACCCTGCACACAAACACACACACACACACACACAAAGCATGAGGATAAAAGCAGTCTTCAACCTTATCACAGTCAGTAGACAAGTCCCTTTTAATCTGAAATAGTTTTTGTCCATTTCAAGGTCATGAAAAACCGACATAGCCCAGAGACTGTGTGAAGACAACATCTTCAACTGGGCAGTGTTCATCTTCTGCTTTTCACAACAAACTCCCACTATTAAGAAAGCATAAAAAATTGGGGAAGAACATTAACAATCTCCAAACTCTCCACCCATCGTGGGATATTCCTTTCTCAGGAAAGTGGGCTGTGTTGAGTGTTACTTTCCTGTAACCGCAACATCACTCATTCGAAGTGTTTGAAAAAGTTCATATTTCCATCTACTACAAAGTTCTTTTCTATGTTCTAGAATGTTCTCCCCTATTTGTACTGTTAACAATGTGTTCTAAAATGTTCTCCCTTACTTAGGATTGTAGATTTTACTTCCATTCTCATAGAGCCCCCTTCAGTGTTCTAGAATACATTCCCCTATTCATAGCATTCACATTGTTGTAGAACATTGTCCTGTTCTGTTTTCAGCAATCTAGAATTCTCTGTATTCACAGTGTTCTAGAACGCTCTCTCCTGTTTACAGTGTAGAATGTTGTCCCATATACATAGTAGTCACAGTGTTCTAATATGATTCCCCTACTCAAAGCCGTCAGTGTTCTATAATGTTGTCCTGTAGTGATATCGTTCAAATTCATTCATTCATTCATTCATTCATTCATTCATTATCTGTAACTCTTATCCAGTTCAGGGTCGCAGTGGGTCCAGAGCCTACATGGAATCATTTGGCGCAAGGCAGGAACACACCCTGGAGGGGGCGCCAGTCCTTCACAGGGCAACACAGACACACACACACTCACATCTACGGACACTTTTGAGTCGCCAATCCACCTACCAACGTGTGTTTTTGGACTGTGGGAGGAAACCGGAGCACCCAGAGGAAACCCACGCAGACACAGGGAGAACACACCACACTCCTCACAGACAGTCACCCGGAGGAAACCAACGCAGACACAGGGAGAACACACCACACTCCTCACAGACAGTCACACGGAGGAAACCCACGCAGACACAGGGAGAACACACCACACTCCTCACAGACAGTCACCCGGAGGAAACCAACGCAGACACAGGGAGAACACACCACACTCCTCACAGACAGTCACCCGGAGGAAACCCACGCAGACACAGGGAGAACACACCACACTCCTCACAGACAGTCATCTATGGCATCACTCAAAGAACTATTTGGAGCACCTTTATTTGTAAGAGTGTATGTTTACAATGTTAACACTGTTCTACAAATCTTCCTTTTTCAGTGTTCACAAAGTTGTATAATGCTAGAGTGTTCTAGAATGTTCTCCCCATTCATTTTTCTAGAATACCCTCCTTAAATATAAAGGAGCATATATAAATATATATATTTATATTTCAGTGTTTTGACTATGTCCTTCAGAGTGTTCTGTTTTCTAGGCTTGTGATTATTTTTCGAGAACGTTCTCTGAGTTTCTCAGTACTTACAATGTTCTAGAAAGTCTCCCGTGTTTAATGCTTACATTCTTCTACAGTCTTCTCCCGATTCACAGTGTTCTAGAATGTTCTCCCCTATTTACAGTGTGGACTGTTTTCTAAAATGTTCCCATTTCCCAGGCCCAATAACTGAATGACTATTTATCTGAATACCTGAGACTTGCAGGAATTCTCCAGTGCTTCCTCCATATCTATGGACACTGTGCTCGAAGGCCCGGAGCAAAGTGGAGCCATTCAGCTGGACCAGGTCAAAGGTTCCACCAAAGGGCAGCACAGAGATCACATCCTCCATGGTGATGGTACCTTAGAGAACAAGACCAAGACATCTTTCATATGCAGTTATAGTTGAAGACTGACCACACAGGAGCACTTTATTGGTCTACAATTACAGACTGTAGTTCACAATTACAGATTGTAGTTTGCATACTTTCTTATTCCAATTTCACGCTGCACTAAAATGGTCAGGACCTCCACAGAGCAGATCATTCTCAGCGCTGCAGTAACACTGATGTGTTATACTGGTACAAGTGGATCATACACAGCAGTGCTGCTGTAGTTTTTAAAGCCCTCAATGTCACTCAGGTGCTGGGAATGATCTACAACCCAAACAACAGTGTCCTGTGTCCACTAAAGAAGGACAAGAGGATGACTCACACAAACCGTGCAGCAACAAATGAGCTACTCTCACTGACTCCATCTAGAAGGTGAACCAATGTGGTAATAGAGTGGACAGTGAGTGAATACAGTGTTTAATAATTCAAGCATCACTGCTGTGTCTGATCCACTTGTACCAGCCCAACAATCACTAACACACCTCCATCACACCAGTGTCACTGCAGTGACAGGAACTGAAGGAAAGTACAAAATGATCAATCCAGGCAGCAGTTCCCCTACATTGTGACACATCTGAGGTTTCCACATCATGTGCTAATGGCTAGTACGCTCTGACATATGTCAACACTTCCTCTGATGATAATAAGTAAATCATATGGTGAAAAATAATAGAACACCCACCATTTCTGTTGCGCTCATCAATGGGGGATCGAATCCCTCCTCCATTCATAATACAGGCGCTCACATGGTTCCACTGCACCTCGTCCGGATACTTAATGTTGTGATGAACCTGCAACAAAAGACGAGTGGTTCCAAGTTTATATAAATAAGAAAACAATCAAAAACTGGGTAAAGGCAGAGTCATAGAATGTGGGCAAAACAAAAACAACAACAACAAAAAAAAACATTCTACACAAAGCAAAACCTAAATATTTTGGGGAAAATAATTTCCATAACCTCAGAATAAAATGAAGCAAAACAAATCAGAAGAAGTTTAAACTATAGAACAAAACCTAAATCCTCCAGATGTTGTGGGGTACCACTGCTCTGCTTGTGGACTCGTATGAACTCCTGAAACTCATAAACTTGGAAAATAAAAAAACAACTGTGAGGGCAAGGCCTCCCAGCTCCTGCAGGTTGGAGTCTCTGTGACTCAGGAGTTTCTCCAGAATGGGGCTGGGTCTGCAGTAGCTCAGCCAGACCAGTGGTAGCCTCTGTAAAGCTGGATGATATACCATCACATAATCGTAATCAAGAAAAAAAAAATAAACTAAACTTGAGGGAGGGAAAGGTTGTGAACAAACTTTGAATTTGGCTTGTCACATATTGCTAGCATCGTTTGCAACATTAGCTTTAAAAAATCATTATTAAGGAACCATTAAGTGACTACTTCATAAAAACGGTCACATTTAAATTAATACCACCTTTTTAGTCTCTCATTATATTTTGCAGGTCACCTTAAATCTGTCATTTTATTTAGGCTTCCACCTTAAGTAGACTTCATAGAAACTGTCACATAAAAAAAAAATACCACCTTAAATATTCTCCTATTATATTTTACCGGCCACCTTAAGTAAATGACAAATAAACGGACACTTTAAAAAAAAAACCCTACCACCTTAAAAAGACTCCCATTATATTTATATTACCTCACTCAATAAAATGCTGCTGGAATTTCATGTTCCACATTAAAAATCCGACCACATTTATCCGGGGCTTCTTTAAGTCAGTGGATTATTCTGTTATTCCTATGCATTAGGCTCTATGTGTATGAGTCTGTGTGTATTGTCTGAGAGTCTGTGTGAGAGTACATCAGTCACATGTCAGTGTTCCAAAAAAATTCCTAAGAGAGGACCATGTCCTGTTTGAACAAGCGCTGTACGAAAACCGTACCCCATCGCAAAACTAATCACACTGTATGAGAAAGAACCCTTTGGCATATATTTGATGCAATAACTGTGCAGATTGAGCAAGAATTGTGGTCTCTTGTGGTGATAGCTTGAAAACTGACTGAGTTAAAGCAGGTTGAAATTTTGGCCAATATATTCCTATGGGGAAAAAGTGGCTAGCAGGTACCCATAATCCACTCTGTTGTTTAGTAAAACCCACATGAAATAGTGTCTGAAATCGTTCACTATCCTCCTGAAGCAATTCCATTATAACAGCGCACTATGTAGTAAGTAAAATAGAGTATAGTGAATAGGAAGCCATTACAGACACAGCACATGAGACAGACTAACCATGGCGTCGCAGATCATGTTCCCCATGTTACACTCCCTGAAGCGGCACTCCTCAAAGGTTCCATTCAGATAAACCAGAGTCTTCCCCACAACCTGAGAGGAGAAATTGGCCAGATTGGCTTTCCACTTCTCCACGTCCGCCTTAATGACCGGGTCTGCACTTCCACAGAAGAACACTTTCATTATGATGAGTTCAGCAGAATATTTACAGTAATCAGTGTAAACATAAAGAGTGACAGACATTCAATATAAGATAAGGAACTGTTGGAGAATATGGTAGAACTTCAGAACAATCTCATAGTATTTTAGAATATGTCCTACTCATTTAAACGTTTCTAAAAGGTTCTCCTAGAGTTCTCATTGTTCTAAAATGGCTTCTCCTTTCCAAACGTGTTCTTTTCTTATCCCCTTGAACTAAAACCTAGGGATCGGTATATAAACAGAACATACAGTGGAACCCACACAAATATAATGAAAGTTCTTGCAGTAGAACCCACCCTCTGGTACAGAACTGTCGAGAAGTATTGGGTTTCCCTCAGCTTTGAGCACATTTCCAGTCGAATCAAAGGTCACTTTGAGGAAGCCCAGGTATTTTCCGAAGGCATAGGCCTGCACCACCGGGACGTTACGGCCGTCATCGGACTGGATCATTACCGGATAGGGCCCAGCTGGCACCTCTGTGGATGGAGGCGCCCCTGTAGACACAAACACACACGTTGGTTCTGCTATACTTGTGAGGACCTTAAGTGAAATTGAGATTATTGTAGCTAATTAACCCTAACCCTAACCTGAACCTCAGTAACCAGAGGTGAATCATTTCACTCATTTCAGTTTTCAAATTAAAGTAACTGATTTTGTCTAAAATAAATATCATTGAAAGCTGTGAGCACCAATGGTTAAATTGCAATCAAGTCCTCACAGCAATGTTTGCAATATGTAAATAAAAACACAATGCAATGTTTAAAGGACCAATTTAATTAAAGATTTTACAAAAAAGACATTTAAAATGTTGAAATTTAGAAAGTGTTTAGTATTTCTTTTTTTTTTTCTTCAGTACATTCCAAACAATGTTGGGAAAGGGAAGTGTTTACCACCGTGTTCAGCAATTCTTCTTTAAAAACACTCTGTAAGTGTTTCCTCCGGGTGACTGTCTGTGAGGAGTGTGATGTGTTCTCTCTGTGTCTGTGTGGGTTTCCTCCGGGTGACTGTCTGTGAGGATTGTGGTGTGTTCTCCCTGTGTCCACATGGGTTTCCTCCGGGTGACTGTCTGTGAGGAGTGTGATGTGTTCTCTCTGTGTCTGAGTGGGTTTCCTCCGGGTGACTGTCTGTGAGGATTGTGGTGTGTTCTCCCTGTGTCCACATGGGTTTCCTCCGGGTGACTGTCTGTGAGGAGTTTGGTGTGTTCTCCCTGTGTCTGTGTGGGTTTCCTCCGGGTGACTGTCTGTGAGGATTGTGGTGTGTTCTCCCTGTGTCCACATGGGTTTCCTCCGGGTGACTGTTTGTGAGGAGTTTGGTGTGTTCTCCCTGTGTCTGTGTGGGTTTCCTCCGGGTGACTGTCTGTGAGGAGTGTGGTGTGTTCTCCCTGTGTCTGTGTGGGTTTCCTCCGGGTGACTGTCTGTGAGGAGTGTGGTGTGTTCTCCCTGTGTCTGTGTGGGTTTCCTCCGGGTGCTCCGGTTTCCTCCCACAGTCCAAAAACACAAGTTGGTAGGTGAATTGGCAACTCAAAGGTGTCCGTAGGTGTGAGTGAATGTGTGAGTACATGTGTTGCCCTGTGAAGGACTGGCGCCCCCTCCAGGGTGTATTCCCGCCTTGCGCCCAATGATTCTGGGTAGGCTCTGGACGCACCATGACCCTGAACTGGATAAGGGTTACAGATAATGGATGGATGTATATATAAAACAACCACAAAAAACAATTTCAACCTTTCAAATATTGTCTTAGTTCAGAAGAACATATGTGCTTCAACTCCCAAAGAAGCCATTTGTTGATGATGAACGACTGAGTGACATGAAATATTTTTTTTATATCATGTTAGATACATGTTATTGTATACAATCAGGACTAGTAGCTAATATCAATTTGTCTGTTTATGCTTGTACAGGAGTCTCATAGTATCACCAGAGTGGGGCTCGGGAATGGTGGTCCTGAACACTCTACTGTGCCCAGGACCCAAAATTTGGTGCTACACACCTAGTTCAGCTACACGGTGAAGCTCTGTTCATTTGAATTTTTAACGTGTAATGTAAAATAGCAATTACAAATAACATTCGCCTGCTCTTTTGACCAAAACCAAAAGCTGACCAAAGACAGCAGGAAAGGAATAAAACACCATAGTATAAATAAAAAAGAATAGATTGGTTTGATTTGTTTACGTTCAGAAGCTCAGCATCGTTTAACGTGGAGCGATGTGTTTGAGAAAGAAAAAACTGTTGTTTGTAGGTGACTGAACTTGAACTTGTCTGTTAGTTTTTACCACAGAAACTCATTTGTAACTCAAGTTGTTTATTAGCTTTATATTCAATGTGTTTACTCCCGAATTTGTCGCCAGTTCCACGTAAAGTAATGGAGATTATACAAGCCGTGTGTCTGTGTAGTCTCAAGGACATCAGAGGCACAAATCATGGCAGTGGGTATGGCACGTTCCCTGGCTTTGAGTGAGACCTAGGGGCTCGTATTTACTTCACATTCCTGCTGACCACTGTGTAAACAACAGCATTTATGAGGATTTTCTAATTAAAAATCCAGGGGCTGCATAGACATGGCTGGTTTTGATAGGCATTGGTTGCCTGGAGCCCAGGCACTGAGTAGATGTATTTTTCCACTTCAGCTCACATTAGAAATGTGATCTGAGTGAAGCCAGGCTTTTTCATCACAGCCGCAAACCTCTGAACGCTCTGGAGACTTTTAATGTAACACTGCCATATGCTCTATGCTGAGGTCTGTTGTTGATCATCTTTTTTTGCCAAGAATGTGTTCATATGTGCTCTGTGTTGTATGTGGCTTTTACTGTAACTGAACCGAATGCACTGGAGTTGACGATAGTAACATATCCAGCTCAACGTGGGAAAAACATGATAATGTTTGTGTGTCAGTGTTATTTGCAAATCATTATTTTGTGTTATGTACAAAACTTTTTTTGTATATTTTGGTGAAAATTCCAAAAAATGTGCTTCTTTTCCTCAAGGAAAATGCATTTACTGGACCTCACAAAAATGTACATTGGGACTTCAGAGTGCATTGGGTTCTCTGCCTTTGTAAAGTAACACCTTCAAAGAGTCTAACACTGATAGTGTGTTTTTAAGGAAAAGGCAGGAAAAATGGAAATGGTCGTTTTCCTCTTTGCGAGCGGCCCTCTATTAGAGATGTTGTGGAATTTTTAAATGTTTGTACAGCATGGGTGTGTTGCCCGCTGGTGTATCCTTGTTTTAAAGCCAAAAAAAATTGTCTGGTGTTGACCATGGGTCGGATCAGGTGTGTTCATATCCAGGGGTAGAAACACTGTAATATTTCACACTCTGTTCCCCTGTGATAAATTTACAAGCCAAATATCGGAGTGTTGTCAATGATTCTCACATGTTCCAGGTATAAATGTGAAAACAATGAGATGATGGGAGTTGAGGAAATGTGTTGTTAAGGCCAAGTACAGCTGCAGTGCACAGCTAGAACTCGCAACTCCCGTCTGTGTTCTTAGATCCAAAGTACCATGGAAACAAAGAAGACAAAGAGGAAACTGTGCGTAATGAACAGCTAAATTAAACCCCCCCTCCACCCACTTAATCCACATGGCTGACCACAGGGTTTAGCTAAGGGGAGTCAGACAGTGGACAATTGTGGACCTGCACACCCAGGGCCCTCCATGTTTGGGGTCCTTCCAACAGCCTTGAAGAGTAGAGGGTTAGTGCATGCTTTTAGCTGTTCTCAATAAAGGTCACTCAAAGACCACTTTCAGTCTCATTTATTATTAGTTGATCATTTCCTTGACAGCTTCTAATTTTAAATTTTCATTTCCTGAGCAGCAAAACATAGGAGGCAAGTATTTTACGTACTTAGTGTTTGTTAGCAATGCTAGCCTCATAGCTCCTGTACTAAAGTTAAGAAGTCAACCTGTTGCCTGTCTCCAGAAAGAAAACGATTTTGGCCTTTACTGCGTGTCTTTGACAGACGTTGCGCCACATATGAAAGCTATCCAGGTCTTGGCTGGATAGCTGACTCGCTAATACTGAGCATCTGAAAGCTATAAGGGTCTTGGCTACATAGCATGCCTTGACTCTGATTGGTTACAGGGATCAGGATTCGTTATTAACCCTGAGAAATCTAGGCCATGTTTCTGGGAAAGAAAGTGGTCAAATTTAGGGAATCTATTAATTTTTTGTCTTCCTTGTTGTTCTGAAAAATTCTACTCTTCTGAGAACATTGCTGTGAGGATTTGATTGCTAACTAATAAGGCTGATGTTGTGATTTGTTCTAATTTATACCAATTATATTGAATGGAGCTCAGAGAATGCTCCACAACTCAATGCGTGGAGGCTGTATACCTCTCCATTTCCATTTGGAGTTGGACATGGCGAGGTTAGGCAACTTCTCATTTATTTCATTCTATCTGCAGTGTTTTACTGAGGAGATTATACAAACTGTGTGCACTGTGCCCACCTTATGCTGCTGTGTAGGCTCCACACAGAGTCTGGCACGTATGCCCTACGCCGCTGTGAGTGTGAGTGCCAGGAAAAACATACAAAGGCAGCACTTTTTTGTTTCCCATGATGCCCATTAAACAAACATTTCAACACACATAATAAAATTCCCATACCTGTGTATAAGAACGTGTTGGTGTGTCCTCCGATGACCACGTCCACTCCTCGCACCTTCTTGGCGATCTCCTTGTCCACGGCGAACCCAGAGTGACCCAGAGCGATGATCTTGTTGACCCCCAGGGTGATCAGTTTGTCCACCTCCCGCTGTAAGGCTGTGATCTCGTCCTCGAAGATCAGATGAGGTCCTGAAGCCAAAAGTGCAAGTGCTCACATGAGACAGGTCAAAATCTATGGAACCAAAAGTAACGTATGTACATAACCATGTCGGGAATATACTTTATTCCCCTTCAGCCAACCCTTAGCACTGGGTATGGAGAGGTCAGACTCCTGTGCAGCTGCTCCAAGGCCGTTTGTGTGCTAGTTAATGTCTATGAAAAATAGTAAAGGTATCAGAATGAACTACATATCCCACAAGCCACTGTGAAAGATTTCAACTATTCACTATAACCCCCCCCCCCCCCCCCCGCGACCCTAAATTGGATAAGCGGTTACAGATAATGGATGGATGGATGGACTATAACCCCATTTTCAAAACAGTTTTCAGAGGATTTCTTCAATCACATATTGATCTCTAGTACTTTTGTGTTTTTTTTATACATTTAGTGACAAAACCATTGTGCACAAGGCTACCTTTTGGCACCAGACCTCTTAGTTTAAATTGCCATGGTAACATCACTGTCTCTGATTGGTTGAACTTGCTTTTAGAACTATGGCTAATGTATTTCTTTGTAGACTTCCCATGAGCAGTAAATAGTGTGATGATGTGTGTTCTAATTAATGTAAGACTTCAATTAGAACACACATCATCACACTATTTGCTGCTCATGGTAAGTCTACGTTGGCTCGATAATATGTAACAAGTAAAAACGTAAATCCCTATGGCGACTGAATGGGAACCATACCGTTTAGCTCTATTTGCCAGTTTCTCACCAAATATAGATCATGATAGATCATGAATCCACCAATTACACACAGTGAGAGGCGGTGATGTGCCTTGTGTGTTTTAACCCCTGGTCATAGCTTCCTAAATCTGAATCACATTTTGTGATCATTACATAAGGAAAGGGCAGATTCTGCAGATTCAGGAACTGTTTGAACCTTCTGAGCTGTATTATAGACACAGAGATATTAGAAGTGATAACCTTAACCCTACCCCAGTGTTTGTAGACACCATTGCGTGAGCTTACATTCATTCTGATCATTTTGATTAGGTGTTTAGTTACATTTTAAACCATGGGTTTTGATTTTTTGGTGTGGTGCTGCACCCGTTTCCTGGTAACGACACGAAAACTCTTGGCCAAGCTCACCTGAATGTTTTCACAATTATACATTTCTGAACGTCACATTGGCCCATAGTTACAAAAGACTTGCTTTGGAAATCCAATATGGTACAACAGTCAGTTCTCTAAGTGAATTCAGGTTTGACTAAATGTTCATTCCCAGGATCTGTGAAACATGTACAAGATGAAGTTTACCTTTCGTGAATGTTCATGGAACTTGTGAGGGGTAATCAGTCTGAACCTTAGTCTAAGCTTAAAACTCAACATAACATAAGTCTAACCCAAATCCTAAGAATCTAATCCTAAACATAGACTTAATCCTAACTCTAATCATAAATCCAGACTCCAAAAGTGTAATAAAAAAGAATAGAATAGAATAAAACTTTATGGTCTTTTTGTCCTTTATGTATAAAACTTTATGTCCTGCCAAAGCAGAACATCTTTCTTTGGTTTCCTAAAAAATGTTCTTTTACAAAGAACATCTCTCACAACACACTCTTAAAAAATAAAGGTGCTACCCGTTTTGGTTCCATAAAGAACCACTGTTAATGGGTAAAGAACCTTTAAAAGCTTCTTCACACTCACACGTCTCTTAAACACACATGGTTCTTTTTGGAAACAAATCTGGTTCTTCCATGTTATCGCTCAGAAAACCCTTTAGCACCTTTATATTAAAGAAAGCAGATTACAGCACTGTTTCTGTTGTTCTACCTCAGGTACATAACAGGCAATTGAGAGTTGGAAAACAGCGCCACCAGTGGATGGGAGCTTGCTTTAATGATCATAAAATGATTTGTAAAATGTTTGAGGTATGACTTGTATATATTTACTAAAATTTAAAGACCCTGTGTATAAACTTTAAATACTTAGATTTAGGACAAACGATAGCCCACGTATGATCAGTTTAAACTGTAATAAGTGTTAATCAGTAAGATAAAGACTGAACTAGGGCAGAACTTTGGGTAATCCTTTCCTATCATATTGACACCAATAAAATATAAGCAGATTAGCCCAGATGATTGGCTACTATGAGAAAGTATGTACCTGGTAAAGAGAGAGCAGGTGTCTCCTTGGAAGTGTATCCCACCACTCCCACTTTCTCTGAGTCAACGGTTAAGATTTTGAAGGCTGCGTAGCGTCCGAGGATTGCCGGAGCGAGAACTGTGTCGGGTTTAATGTTGGCGCTGAGCACAGAGCAGTTCACCTCCTGAAGGAAGGGCTTAATGAGACCCTCCACTCCATTATCAAATTCATGGTTCCCAAGGGCCTAGAGGTGGAAACAGAGAATGCAGAGCTTCAGGTCGTGAGTTGATATTTCTAAGCACACCTTGCTTGGTGTCTAGAAGTTATACCTTAACAATAGACGTTAGAGCTTTGCTGTGAGGATTTGATTGCATTCAGCTATACAGATATTACTGACGCCATGTCCTAGTGTTGCACTAGTTACAATCATCCCTCGAATTCATCGCATATCTATATACTGTGTCTACTGTGTTAATGCCCAATGCCTTTGGGGTGTTTACGTCCCTCTTGCCAACACTTGGCATTGGAAATGGTTAAATCAGAGCATGCAGTGCATGAATATCAAATGAAAGTTACTGAACCTACAATAACAAAACAGATTTTAAAGTTCATAAGCACAGTCTAAATCAAATACAATAGATATTAATTTATAAAGTTGTAATTAATATAACTTTGTAGTAGCTGTGTTATAAATATACAGTTAAACCAATGTCAACTTTAAAGCAAAGCAGCTTTTGTCTTCAGCCTTCTGAGGATAGAAGCTTCACTAGAAGTCTCTCATAAACAGAACGTTCAAAGCTTCAAACGAGTCCTTTGTGATCAACAGGACCCAAAACAACAATTATGGTCCAGCTATAACTGTAATTATAATCTGAGGCGGCTGGAGGTTTACCCTGCCACTTTACACTTCCTTGACCTCTTGCAATACTTGAAGGCTGGAATTGTGTAAAAGTTTTGGCTGACGTGGATTATGCAGTTTGTGTATCTCAACATTCATATCCCATCACTTATCACACTACAGGCCTTTGACAGTTAACATTGCATCAGTGTCAGGTCTCTGGTACTGATTTCATTAGCAGCAGTTTAAAGAAGAGCAGTGTTTATTGCACATATCTGAAGAAAAGGAAGGAAATATGTCATCAGTGTGGTTTATAGATTTACTGATCTGACTAAGCAAAGCACCGCGTTAGTAAGCATAAATGAAGCCCTAAGACTTGGATTAATATATTAATAAAAACATTGTATTAAGCTTGTTTAAAAACTTCACAAACTGAGCAAGCAGAACAACTGCGCAGGAAAACACCCCAATGTTCATTGACAGTCTACACACCATCGTATGCAATTACCTTATAGCAGACTTCAAGACACAAAGCTGGACAAGAAAACAGCATTCAGGGAATGTAATCAACATGAGGGAAACACCCTGATGGTTTTCACATGCCAAGTACTTCCCTTCAGCTCATTCAAAGTGTTTGGTTTGTGGTAACCATGACCCAGGTGGCCAACAAGCGAGAAACTCTTCTTGCCAGTTTCCGCTTTCAGGAACCACAGTATTCCCGAAAAGAACATTACTGTTACTGTCGTGTCACCGTTGCCAAAACAGCTGTGAAATCAAAGACATATTTAATGGACAACACTTCCATTGTAGTGTTTTATGAACGACACCTGAGGCCGGGAGTGTTCCTCCCTCTCCCACACCACTGACAGCGCACAGTCCTCCCCTGTGGGCATCGGTGAGAAGAAACAACAGAACTGGGCGGTTGTATTTACTGTGTCCTTTAAAGTGTTTTGACCCATCACATGATGTTGGTAATAACACAATAACATGTGATTTACGGAGTGCTTGCTGACAAGTGCAGTTTATAAGGAGTACGTGACTAAGGGGACAGAACTATGTAGAAATAAACACATTGTTATAAGCAGTTATTACATGTAAATAAGTGTATAACTGTGATCTAATCTATAAAGGATGATGAAGCTTATGAGGGAAGTGTTGACTACTGAATAAACTGTTAGAGTTAATGTGTTATAGATGGAGCCCGCAAGTTACTGGTCACCTTTGCACAGATGGATAATCAGAAAAAAATATCTAGTGCATGTACACTTTTATTGGCCAAAGGCAGTGTGTAAACATCACTTCAAATGTACAGCAAGGGTCTTACAGTCCAGGTGTGTGCCTTTACTATCTCTTCCACAGTTGTAGAATTGTTTTAAACAGAAAGAAAAATGACAATGAAAGTTTAAATAGAAAGAGTCAGTTCAACTTACAATTATACTTTAGATTTATTCATTCATTCATTCCTTATCTGTAACCCTTATCCAGTTCAGCGTCGCGGTGGGTCCAGAGCCTACCTGGAATCATTGGGCGCAAGGCAGGAATACACCCTGGAGGGAGCGCCAGTCCTTCACAGGGCAACGCACACTCACACACATTCACTCACACACTCACACATTCGGACACTTTTGAGTCGCCAGTCCACCTGCAACGTGTGTTTTTGGACTGTGGGAGGAAACCGGAGCATCCAGAGGAAACCCACGCAGACACAGGGAGAACACGCCACACTCCTCACAGACAGTCACCCGGAGGAAACCCACACAGACACAGGGAGAACACACCACACTCCTCACAGACAGTCACCTGGAGGAAACCCACACAGACACAGGGAGAACACACCACACTCCTCACAGACAGTCACCCGGAGGAAACCCACACAGACACAGGGAGAACACACCACACTCCTCACAGACAGTCACCTTGAGGAAACCCACACAGACACAGGGAGAACACACCACACTCCTCACAGACAGTCACCTGGAGGAAACCCACACAGACACAGGGAGAACACACCACACTCCTCACAGACAGTCACCTGGAGGAAACCCACACAGACACAGGGAGAACACGCCACACTCCTCACAGACAGTCACCTGGAGGAAACCCACACAGACACAGGGAGAACACACCACACTCCTCACAGACAGTCACCTTGAGGAAACCCACACAGACACAGGGAGAACACACCACACTCCTCACAGACAGTCACCCGGAGGAAACCCACACAGACACAGGGAGAACACACCACACTCCTCACAGACAGTCACCCCGAGGAAACCCACGCAGACAGAGAGAACACACCACACTCCTCACAGACAGTCACCCGGAGGAAACCCATGCAGATACAGAGAGAACACACCACACTCCTCACAGACAGTCATCCGGAGGAAACCCACGCAGACACAGAGAGAACACACCACACTCCTCACAGACAGTCACCCGGAGCGGGACTTGAACCCACAACCTCCAGGTCCCTGGAGCTGTGTGACTGCGACACCTACCTGCTGCGCCACCGTGCCGCACTACTTTAGATTTATTATCTACAAAAATATTTTCCTGAATTCATTAAAACATCCAATCACAGTGACACGGACGTGTACCAACACAGTGACAAGTTTTCTAAGAGTGTAGCTAATTGCTAATGTTTTGAAATGTGTTTATGACTCTTATTAACATTTATTATACATTAATAATGGCTTGATCCATTCATTTCCTCTTCATAAGATCACTCTTATTGTAACGTTGTGCTTTTTTTTTTATATAAATCAGTGCCAGCAACTGGTGCTTTTCTGCTTGTGATTCATTCTTTCTGCAGATCTGCTTCTATTCTATAAACAAAAGCACTCTTTGGAAAATAATAAAAAAAAACATCTGTCTTTTATTTCACTGCCACTGAAGAAGAAAGAGGAAAAACACTTGGGCCAGACTTTACAAGCTGACATCATTCGACGTGGTTAGTGATTCTACACATCTGGCTTTGAAAGATTTATGCAGTTTTAAACGTCATTCCGTTCTATAACCACTTCATCATGCTCAGGTTCTCGAAGTTTCCAAAGCCTAATCTTTATCTACCAACATGCTTTTAGACTCGGGATGAAGCCCACGCAGACACAGGGAGAACACACCCAACTCTTCACACTCTAAGAGAATAAAAATAGAGTGGCCTCCCTCTGCCCAATTAATCAGTGCCAAGCTACAGTCAATAGGCATCTGTTTCTGTTAGTTACTGTTCTGGTTTAAGGCCAGTTTATACTTCTGCATCGAGTCTATAGTCTTTAAGCACCTTAAAGGCCCCAGAACTGTAACTAAGAACTATGTCGACACAACAACTGTGACTGGTCCGCGGTCGGATGAACACGGTTCACGCTGAACCCAGAAAGTTGTTGTGAATTATGAACTCCTCCTCACTACAGAAAACACAGTAAATCCATGGTTCGACGTCATGGAAGAAATGAAAATGTGGAACTGTGCAAAATAAGCATGCATTCCAAAAATAAAACCCACAAAAGCGATCACTCACTACAAGGAACAGAAGTGGGTGCACTTTATAACAGTGCACTTTATAAGAGTAATACTTCTACACCGCTACTTTGTATACAACATTGTGTGGAGGGAGATATTTGTGATTCAGCCCTGGTGCGTTGGTGGTGTAAATGCAGAACGGTGCAGACACCAATGCAAACAGAAGACTCCATACAGCTGCGACCAGAGAGTAACAAACAGAAACACACAGATTGCAGAGCAACTGCAGCAATGTATACAACCCAAAGCACATCAGACAACACTCAAAGTCCAAAGACCTAACAGTCTACAAACACTCTCTGAGAAGACACTGATTGACACTGATTACTAGAGAGTGATTAAGGAGACAGAGGTGAATGACCCCCCCCCCCCCCCACACACACGCCAAAAAGTGATGTAAGGAAAGGATGTATATGATGGCCAGGAAACGTAGCCCCCTCTTGACTGCTTCCGTAAGCCTGTTTACGCCATGCATTATCAGGTTTCGGGTCCGGATCTTATCTGGACAAACTTTGGCTGGGGTCTGTTTACATTTTTCCAGAACAATGACCATGATCATGGTCCATATTTTACTTTGTCATGTCCAACGACTTCCAAACATTGTCTCTGTTTTACACTCCACTCTGGAGGCTCCAGGTAGTCTCAGGTCTGGGATCAGTTCTGATATCAGGTCACTGTTCTGAGTGTGTGTGAGCGACTGGGTGAGTGTTAAATTCTCCACAAGTGTGTGAGTGACTGGTTGAGTGTGTGAAACTACATGTGTGTGTGTGTGTAAAGGTGTGAGTGACTGGTTGAGTGTGTGAAACTATATACAGAAGTGTGTGTGTGTGTGTGTGTGTGTATATGTGTATGTAAAATTGACCATAGGTGTATGTGTGTGAGTGACTGGTTGAGTGTGTGAACTATCTATAGAGGTGTGTGTGTGTGTGTGTGTGTGTGTGTGTGTGTGTAAAATTGACCATAGGTGTAAGTGTGTGAGTGACTGGTTGAGTGTGTGAAACTATCTATAGAAGTGTGTGTGTGTGTGTGTGTGTAAAATTGACCATAAGTGTGTGTGAGTGACTGGTTGAGTGTGTGAAACTATCTACAGAAGTGTGTGTGTGTGTGACATTAAAAGCTTATTAGTGCACTGCATTAATATGAACCCCACTAATATTAATAATAATCAATGCTTTCATCTAAATTGTTAATGGAAGTCAGGACCCCTTCTATAGGTTCGTGCATCTA
This sequence comes from Hoplias malabaricus, assembly GCF_029633855.1. Lineage (NCBI taxonomy): Eukaryota > Metazoa > Chordata > Actinopteri > Characiformes > Erythrinidae > Hoplias > Hoplias malabaricus. The sequence goes on along the minus strand of NC_089806.1, from coordinate 38,559,872 downwards.
ACTGCCCCCAATGTAAAAAGCCAGCTATAGTTTTCCACTCACTTGCCCAATACCAAGTGTTGGCAAGAGGGGTCTAAACAAAGCCTGTACCTGACTGGATTAAGCCTCTCGTGGCTGAATGCCGCCAAATCCTCACAGCTACACGTGTCATGTGTGTGAGGGTCCTCACCATGGCGTCGTATCCCAGTTTGTTCATGAAGTACGCCGCCTCGGACCCTTTGTAGAAGTTAAACCACACCGTGCCCTGGAACTGATCCCCCGCGTCCAGCAGCAGCACGTTCCGCTCTCGACCGCGCAGCTCCTTGATCTTCGTGGAGCGGCGCGCGACCCCGGCGAAGCACGGCGAGCTCTTGGAGCACGCGCCCGAGTCCTTGTTCGTCTCCTCCACGCGCGCATGCACGTCGTTGGTGTGCAGCAGCGCGAGCTCCCATTCCGCCGCCAACACGCACGTGCACGAGCACGCGCAGAGCAAAAGCAGCGGCGCGAGCGGCACGCGCATCTCGGGTGCTGAGTGGCCGAGTGTGTGACGGGCGGCGGAATAAAAGCAGCAGCGCGAGGAGGGGGCGGAGACAGTGGGTAGGAGGAGAGCGGACGAGGAAAGGAGGAGGACACCAATGGTACAGCACTGAGTACATTCTCCATCTGTACAGCCATCCACCATAACACTGTGTCCTCTGTGGTTCATCTGTTGTCCATCTGATGTTTGCATACTTCCATAGCCCAGTTTCACCCTGCTCTTCTATGTTCAAGGAGCTAAGATTTGAGTGGTGGATCATTCTCAGCGCTGCAGTGACACTGACGTGGCGGTGGTGTGTTAGTTTGTGTTGTGCTGGTGTAGAGTGGATCAGACACAGCAGTGCTGCTGGAGTTTTTAATCACCGTGTCCACTCTCTGTCCACTCTGTGAGACACTCCTCCCTCGTTGGTCCACCTTGTAGATGTAAAGTCAGAGACAGTAGCTTGTGTAGATCATCCTCTGGTCCTCCATCAGTGGACACAGGACGTTGTCGGCTGGATATTTTTGGCTGGTGGACGCGGGTTTCAAAAACTCCAGCAGCTCTGCTGTGTCTGATCCACTCGCACCAGCACAACACACACTCACACACCACCCCCACCACCACCAGTGTCACGGCATGTTCCATTTCCTCTGCACTGATGGAGCTTCATCAATAGCAGCTGGGATGAGCAGAGGTCTTTCATCAAGACATAATCAACTAATCAAGACCTCTGTAATGATCATGTGGCTTAATGCAATCAAATCCTCACAATGTTCCTATAAACACATTAACACAGAAAACTGGAAGCAGCAGATCAAAGCTGTCACTGGAATGTTCACAGCTTGCTACGAAGTGTTTTTTACAGGTATAAAAGCAAATTTATAAAAGCAAATGACAGAAAACAGATGTTCATAGCCGGGGGTGTGTGACCTTCCACCCAGACCACAACCCACAGACGTGAACTAAACTGTCACTGTGACTTTTTCGCTGTGATGTTGTTAGAAGTCTCTTAAATAAATAACAGAAGTACAACATTAGTGTAATTCTACTTCAGGCTATAAATGTTTTAGAGGAAGTGACGTCAAGCAAAGACCTCATCCTCTTAGTTTGGGATGGTCATGTGATAAGGGAGACCTAGCTAAAGAGCGGAAGCACCAGAGACAAACAAATGCAAGTTTTAACTTGTTATTAATTGATTAATGCTTTGTAACTTATTAATTTCTTGGTATTAATAGCATAATAATCTTGTTTTTAGTCTTTGGCATAAAACAATATGTTTTTGAAGATTTAGGAACTGGTAATTAATGAGACTTAAGCACTAGTTAACACTCATACTACTTTATTTCGTAAGCATATACAGTTATTAATTAATCAGAAGCATAATTAGCAGTTTGTATGCACATATAATAATATTCCAACTAAGGACAAACTGAACTAACCCTTTATTAAATGACTTGATTAAGTAGTAATAACATTTTTAAAAAAAATGTGTGTCCAGAGAGAACCAAGAGAATCTTATAAACTAATCATCAGAACCCAAACCGATGTTCTCTGAGGTTCTCTGAGGTCAGTTGTCTAATAGAATTTATGAAAAAGGTGGTACAGTTTACTACTAGAGATTAAACCTTAAATCGTCCTTTGAGAAGAATGTAGTAAGATTATTAAAAGGTAACGCAACATATTTCTGATCATTTTAGGACATTTTTATCCACTGAAAGTGTCTTATTTCGTTAGCAAATCATTCAACGCTTCCAAAATTAATTAGTGCTTAGTAACTTATTAATTACTTGGTAATCATAGAATAATAATCTTGTTTCTAGTCTTTGGCATAAAATGATAATCATATAAATAAGAGTTTCTGATCAGTAAAAAAATACTTAATGCAGATCTATCTGTTTTTATGAACTAATATCATGACCATGGAAAATGACTTACGTTTAAATCATTTTACAACGGTAGCTTTAAATGTGAAGCACCTCATGGAACCCATTCAGTCACTCACTCAAAGTTAGAAACTGGTGAACAAAGGGATTCTATTCAGTGCTTCACATCAAAGACACATTGTGTCCTAGTTTAAACACAACCAATCATTCTCAAAGTAATTAACTGCCTGCCTGCCTTCCTGAAGCAGCTTAATCACTTTGCTGCTGAACTCTATTCTGGGGCTTCTTATGCTGAACGTACTCTAGACTTTTGAAAAGTCTCTGAAAAGCCTGACACCCTCTCACATCTAAAGCCAATTAGTTTTTAGTCACAGACGGTGACTTCTGGTGACCTCACACCAAACGATGGCTCTAGCTAGAGTCATGATTTATTTTCCGACACTGGACATTTGTCTGCGACGGTAAAAATGCTGAAAAAAAAAGACAGGGATTTTCTTTCTGATTCTTCACGGCACCACTCCCTAACATTTTAAAGACTGTGTGGTCAGTAAGCCATCAGGGTAAACACACCCAGTGTGAACTTTCTCAGGGACTAACACGTTGCTCATTAAGGGTAAAGTCCTCGCGTGAACGGGCGTCAGAAAGGGACGAGACTTTGGATTCAGCAGATGAAGGGCAATTAACATGACACCTTTGATGTTATGGAAAAGTGATGATGTGGTGGTGTTTCTCCGAGGACGCGGTAATAAAGTCAACTGGGCACATGATGCCGGTCAGGGACCGTGGCTCACGCCCCTTCAGACTCACCCCACTGTTGTTCTGTTTTCTGGATTAATCCCATGTGTGTATTGAGTGGATTGTGACCTGAAATCATATTGTGGTTAGTTTTAGGTTTGTGAAGTCAGAAAAGTGGGATCCTGTAAGTGATAGGTACAGACTTCTGAGGTCTACACCATGGTGTTGGTGTTGTGCTGATATCAGGAATTCAGACGGGGTCAAATTTACATGGAGCCCTGGGTATTTCCTTCTTTCCTTCCTTCAGGAGCTTCTGTGTTTCTGTTTCCATCTGAATGGATCCTGTTGCTGCTTTTCTCACTCCTTTTGTGAAAAAATGACCTACTGTTTTTCACCTAGCTCAGTCTCCAAGCAGATATCACAAAAACTCCATTATTTTGGAAAAACAACAAGCCTGATCTCAGACCTGCTTTCAGTAAATCACCAGCAGCTACATAAGCAGGAAATTCATGAAAACAATGAAGAAAGACACACTACATCCCAGGGAAATGAGACATAATCAGTGCTGCTACTGTAATAAGGAAAATAATGTTGACTGTGATATTAAAGGGTGTCAGGAGCCTGGGTTCAATCCACATCTTGGGTCCCTCACTCTGTCACTCACACATGTTATGACCAAATGTTTTGCACTTCCCATCAGGGAATAAAAAACTAAACAATAATGTGAAGAACTGATAAACGACACGTTATATCTGAGTTGAAAACAGAAAATTGCAAGTAAAAAAACCCCAGGAATATAATTTAACAAATGGAGATGTATAAGGAGATTTGGTCTTAAATTGCATGAGTCGACTCAATTTCTATCTTAAAAACCATTGTTCTTCTTCACAGTCCAGCGACTGCATGGATTTAACAGTGAATAATGTCCAACATTGTTTTCAGAGTCTGGTTCCAAAGCTGTCCCTCGGAGCAGAGTCTCTGTTTACAGTGAGAGTGTACAGGTGGAATAAAGTCAAAGTAAACAGAGTCAGTGAAGAGGAGTCGACTCCTAAAGAACTGATTCTTTGAGCCTTTGGGTGTCACTCGTATCAACTCTTGGCCAATGATTCAGAGACTTGAATCTCTTGGAGTCAACTATGTTAATGTTAAATAAATGCCAAATGAACTTGAAGACAAAAGTGGACATATTCATTCCATAACTTTGATAGTTAAAGGCTAAGCACCACTTAATGGACCTCCATGAATATTCCACATTATTGTAGTTACTGACAGATATAAGTATGAATTAAAATGAAAATAGCAGCTTAATTTGCTTTAAAACTGACAATTTTATTAAATTGACGGAAAAACCCGAGCTCCTACGGAAATTCTTGAACGCAACCGTGACGTCACTGGTGGACAACAGCTGAACAACGCCGCGGTAAAACACCGTTATGACTGACTGTTATGACAGTATCTAGCTAAATAACCAACATTATTCATGACAATAGCCTAGCAATAAGCTAAACTCAAATGTAGAGGTACCGTTATTCTTGTAAATGTGATCGAAGTCGAACTCGAATTCATCCGACACTATAAACCTCCGTAATGCAGCTACGTAGCCGAGTATAATCTGAGACACCGAGTTTAGCGAGTCAAGCTAACGTTAACTAACACCAACTAAAACAGGCGAAGTGAGTGTCCTTACCCTGTTTACCTCCATGTTACAGAGGCTCTTGAACACCTTTCGTTGGTGTCCTTACATGCCCATATTGTTGGAAAAGCGCCAGTGAAATGAGCTACAGATAACGGAGTGAGCGGATGGTCCTTTCCAAAGTGCCCGTTTAAAGTGGACAAATTTAGTCCATGTTCTGGATATTTTGGGATCTTTGGGTCATTTGTTCACAGATGTCCCACTGTACATTGAATGATTGCAGCCAAAAACAACACACCTTTTCGTCATTTTGCATTAAATTAAGTGCAACTTCTAGAGTGTTGTCCACCGTCTACGTCACAGGCAAGACGCCTATTAGAGTTTCCCAACACCGTTAAATAGTAAAAATAACTCTAAAAACAGTAAAGATTTTAAAAATACACAACGAAAACTAGGCAAATATTTTTTAAACTTAATATATTTGTAGATTTTGTGGAATAAATCTAAACTAAAAAAAAAAAGAAATGAATTCACATTTTACTCAAAAACTAAGACTAAAATGAAACCAAAATCAGCTGCTGAAATGAACACTGCAGCTGTTCTGCTGTGTGACCGCTTTGTAAGATGTTCCTATAACACACTGAAATAGACAGATTGCACTGAAAACAGGATGTGAAAACACTTCACAGTTCTGCCATGTCCAGACAGCCCGAAAGAGGACCTTCACACGACACATACACCACTTCACCTCTAAACTAAAACATACAGAGCTTTCACTTCTGCTTCAGGCTTTAAATCCACATTTGTGCTTTCAAAAGACAAAAACACATTCAGAAAAAAACATACAACGAAAGTGTGACTGATTTTAATGCATTGATTGACCACCACAGCCCCATAGCCCACCTCAGCCCTGTGGCCTTCCTGTAAGTCCAGTCTGAGTCTGAGGTTTTAACCACGTTACAGGAGTGGCCAGGTGCTGGGAGTCTTCACAAAGGTGTTTATTGTTGTAGTGTGGGTTCCTGTCTGAACTGGGAATCAAACCCACTGGGTGAAAGGCTGTGGTGCTTTCCACTAAACAATGCCCAGCTTCAAAGTCTGTGAGGAGTGTGGTGTGTTCTCCCTGTGTCTGCGTGGGTTTCCTCCAGGTGACTGTCTGTGAGGAGTGTGGTGTGTTCTCCCTGTGTCTGTGTGGGTTTCCTCCGGGTGACTGTCTGTGAGGAGTGTGGTGTGTTCTCCCTGTGTCTGCGTGGGTTTCCTCCGGGTGACTGTCTGTGAGGAGTGTGGTGTGTTCTCCCTGTGTCTGCGTGGGTTTCCTCCGGGTGCTCCGGTTTCCTCCCACAGTCCAAAAACACACGTTTGTGTTGCCCTGTGAAGGACCAGTGCCCCCTCCAGGGTGTATTCCCACCTTGCGCCCAATGATTCCAGGTAGGCTCTGGACCCACCGCGACCCTGAACTGGATAAGGGTTACAGATAATGGATTATTATTATGATTATTATTATTGCCAGCAAAATAGACACATTGCCATACACCAAAATGATTCCTGTCATGACCCTGACCAGGATAAAGATGAAGTGGCTACAGAAGAATAATGAATGGATGATGGACCACTCATTTGTGTCATTGTCATTCTCATGTGTTTCCAAACTTCTCTCAAACTTTTTTTTTTTTTTTTTTTGTGCTAATCCCTGTTTTTCCACCAAAGGCTTCCACTGTAATCAGTTTCCAATCATCTCGTCTGATTGAACAGCGACAGAACAAATAAAAACTCATTTTTCATTCTCAGTATTGAACAAGGGCTCGGAAAGTGGAGGAACTTTGCATTGAAATGCTTCCCCTCCACCACCAGAGGGCACAATATGTTTAAGAAAGATGTGATCTTCAGAAAAATGTTCAAAAGGACTGCGAGAACGAGGCAGAGCTTTAAAAAAAACTGAAGTGCCAAAGCCATTGAGATGTGACCTATGTGCAGCAGGGTCATTTAGCATAAATTTGGCATGTTAGCATGATAGCTCTTTGGGGGGATTGTGGGCGCTCAATGGTCTCTCAAGTTCACAGTGGTTCAGTAGATCCTCAATCATTCATGTTCTTCAATGCTTCTCCTTCATATTTAAAAACATTCATTATACTGACACCTAGTGGCCTGGAATTGTCAGAGATTCTGTATAAAAGAAAATCTGTTTTAACCATGGTCACCTCGTTTGGAAGACCCACTCTATGGAGCATAAACTTCTTCATTCAGGGTCTACAAAGGAAGGTGTATCTCATGAAAGAAGTACTTTTGACATAATCACTCTGATAAATACTGGGACATAATGTCCCCCTCGGTGTCCATAAATAAAATCAAAAAACGTATCCATGTTCATCAAAATGGATTGAATGTATCCCTGGTATCCTTGGTTTTGTTCAGTACATGAACATCTATGAATTGACAAATATTCCTGGCCTCTATCTCCATCTTCATCTTCAGCTTAAGTCTTGAACCCATAGTTGACGGGATTTTCTCTTTAGATTTATGACATCAGAAACCCTAGCTGTCTGAATTCATCATTTTGAGTCTTTAGAACACTGCAGATTCAAAGCAGAAATGTTTAGCTATGGTTTGGACCTCTTATTTCAGTCATGACATATCATACTTACAGCTTCAAAATGAGGTTTGAACAGAATGAGAAATGACTGAAGTTCAATGAGAAATGAACGTACTGATTAAATATGAACGACAGGAGAACAGAGAATAAAACAACCAAGCAAAAACGGCTGAAATTCAGAGCTTCAGCTCCTCGCTCCTGGGCCCTCGTGCTAAAATGAGCTGTGGCTCACTCTCATTTAAAACAACAGGCACTGAAACTGGCCGTTCTGAAGAGGGAAGAATGCTGCTGTGGTGTTTAATCCTTGTGGTATGTCACAGAAGTTTCATTAAGACCCCAGAAATAGGGATACAATAATGTTTAAGCCGTGTTTAGGACTCAAGAGAAGACAGTGATAAGAATTCTGTGCTCTTTTTGATATTGAGTCTTGTATGAAACATCTCCCCTGTGCCTCTCCATCTGAACTCATTGCCAACTTGGAGAAACTCCCGAGATATTAAGAAGTTCTTTTCTTTTGTCTTTTATATTTTGTGGGGCTTGTCCTCCCTCACGCTCTCTCTTTCTGAGCAAGTCACTTTTCCACAAAGCAGATGTGTCATCAGACTGTCACTCCCGCAAACCTACTGTGCATCCTTCGGAAGAGTGGGTCTTGATGAGTCCATGGGTGAGTTTTCCAGTGAGGGCTTTCTTCTCCTACGTACAGTCTGCATCCAGCCATTGGAGCATTGTGGTTCTAATCAGTGAATTCAGCTCATTTAAAGAGTAATCATTGCTATCTCAGGTTACAGCAGGTTGTATGATCTCCACAGAATGGTATATCTATGTCTAAGGTGCCCAATGCCAAGAGTAATGGGCATATAACCATCCAGCACTGGCCTGTAGAGCATTGCAAGGGCCATCCGGTACATTTGGGATGAGCTGGAATGGCATTTATCATCCTGAACTAAGCCTCCGACATTCACTATAGTCCTAAGGGCTGGATACAATCAAATCCACACAACACTGCTCCAACATCTAGTCAAAAACTTTTCAAGCCAAAGCTGCATCCACAGCTTGACCCTTCAATCTGTAACCATTCTTGACCAGTGTCACAATGGCTCCTGAGCAGTTAATTGTAGCAGCTGATTTTAATTTAGTTTTAGACTTCTGACTAAAATGTGTATTAGTTTTAGTGGGTGCATGGGTGACTGTCTGTGAGGAGTGTGGTGTGTTCACTCTGTGTCTGTGTGGGTTTCCTCCGGGTGACTGTCTGTGAGGAGTGTGGTGTGTTCTCCCTGTGTCTGCGTGGGTTTCCTCCGGGTGACTGTCTGTGAGGAGTGTGGTGTGTTCTCTCTGTGTCTGCGTGGGTTTCCTCCGGGTGACTGTCTGTGAGGAGTGTGGTGTGTTCTCCCTGTGTCTGCGTGGGTTTCCTCCGAGTGATTGTCTGTGAGGAGTGTGGTGTGTTCTCTCTGTGTCTGCGTGGGTTTCCTCCGGGTGACTGTCTGTGAGGAGTGTGGTGTGTTCTCCCTGTGTCTGCGTGGGTTTCCTCCGGGTGACTGTCTGTGAGAAGTGTGGTGTGTTCTCCCTGTGTCTGCGTGGGTTTCCTCCGGGTGACTGTCTGTGAGGAGTGCGGTGTGTTCTCCCAGTGGAAAAGCGACAAGCTTTAAGAGTGCCGAGCCAAGCCTTGTCGAGTCGAGTCGTGTAGAGCTAGACCCATGTGGTAGAAAAGCACCTTTAGTGAACACAAAGTAACTACAAAGGTTACACATTTCTGAAGCGGTCTTTTTAGAAAAATATGTACTCATTTGTTGGAGATCTTGTTTTATTATCAGAGTGACACACAATGTTTTGGCCTATAGACTGGGAAGGATCAGATATTATTGGTACAGTTTGGAAACACTTGGCAGAAAATAAAACCAGCTTCTAACACTTGAAGTATTTGTTTCCATTATTTGATGCAGGAGCAGCCCATACACTTCTGAGAAGACTTTACAACTTTTGCTGCAACACTGCTGTGAGGATTTGCTTGCGTCCAGCCACAAGAGAGTTGACCCCATTCCAAACACAATTCCAACACATCCCAAAGGTAATGAATGGTGCTTATTTTATAGATACATCACTCTACATAATCAAGAAACAGGATATGAAAGAAACTGAATTATCTGATGTCGTAATAAGTATGAAAGAAAGAAGATAAGAAAACTATACAGTAGATGGAGGAGCAAAGTGAGTAGAGCCGCACTCCTCCAGACGTCACAGGTCGTAGAAGATGAGAACAGACTGGGTGCGGAGGTAGAGATGACAGTTCAAGAATGAGTCACCTCACTATCGCAGAGGAGAGAGAGGGAGAGAGAGAGAGAGAGACATACACAGAGAGTTAGAGAGAGAAGGGAGGGTGGAAAGAAGGGAGAGAAAAGCAGAGATAGAGAAAGAGAGAGACAGGAGTGTTAACAGGGCCATGTGCTGCCATCTGCAACAGACGTTGCGGACACCAAAGAGAGATGATGAACTCGGAGGAGACGTTCAAGCAATTGGCTGAAAGGGAACCCTCAGAGAGGTCAACACTGGTAATGGACAGTGGGCCGTATTAAAGAGAACTGCCCCCTAATCATAGAGCTGTCTCCCAGTGCTATCCTCTTAGAAAGCCCCTGAACACTACATTCAATGAGCCACTTTAGAAGTCTCATGTTGGCTTTTCAACCCCTTCTCCTCCGCAGTAACGAGGCACCACTAATTCATCCACTACCACAGTCACATGGTGCCATTAAATGAAATTAAAATTCCTAACTGTATTTACAGAAAAGCTGATCGCTCTCTCGTCACGCTGAAATAACCATGGACTTCCTGGGAAAATACAGTGACTTAACGGCAGCTCTTATGTCTCTAAACTCCCAAGAAACACCTCTACATCCATGATACTTTCACATATACACGTCATCCATGCCATAGACGCTGACGTACCCCCATAGTCCCATGAGAGATTAGGTTTCTTGCCCTTTTCACTTATAAAAATCGAGTACTCCATTTTACTCCCAAAATAAGCTGAAATGTGAACTCATCTGACCACAGCACACATTTCCACTGTCTTCCAGATTGTCTAAGAACTTCTGCATACAGTTAAAATATGGATTTCTCCTTGAGTAACTCCTTGAGTTTCAGGTTGCATTTCTTGATGCAGCGGTAGACTATGTTGTGACCATGTTTTACCTGAGCCTGTGTGGCTATATTTATCATAGTAGAATGATAGTTTCTTATGCAATGCTGTCTGAGGATGCACATGTCACACAATATAAATGTTCAACAATATAAAGAAAGAGAAGTTCGATTAAGATGTCTACCTTGGCTTGGAAAGTCTTCTATTTAGGGTGGTGCAGAAAACCCAAATGGATAGCACGTTCGCCTCTCAGCGCTGGGATCTTGTCTTCTAGGCCCATCTGTGCCTCCGGTTTCCTCCCACAGTCTAAAAAGCACAATATTAAAACAAAAACATGGAGGTTGGGTGAATTTGGCTACATGTCCTGGTGTGAGTGAATGAGTGTGTATGTGAATGAATATCTGTATGTGTGCCCAGATATGGATTGGCGCTCTATCCTGGGTGAATCAAAGTGACTGATGCAGTCATCCAAGTAAACTGTGTGCGTTTGACTGTCGCTTCTCCTCTGTGTATTCATTCATTCATTCATTCATTCATTATCTGTAACCCTTATCCAGTTCAGGGTCGCGGTGGGTCCAGAGCCTACCTGGAATCATTGGGCGCAAGGCAGGAACACACCCTGGAGGGGGCGCCAGTCCTTCACAGGGCGACACATACTCACACATTCACTCACACCTACGGACACTTTTGAGTCACCAATCCACCTACCAACGTGTGTTTTTGGACCGTGGGAAGAAACCGGAGCACCCGGAGGAAACCCACGCAGACACAGGGAGAACACACCACACTCCTCACAGACAGTCACCCGGAGGAAACCCACACAGACACAGGGAGAACACACCTCACTCCTCACAGACAGTCACCCGGAGGAAACCCACGCAGACACAGGGAGAACACACCTCACTCCTCACAGACAGTCACCCGGAGGAAACCCACACAGACACAGGGAGAACACACCACACTCCTCACAGACAGTCACCCGGGGGAAACCCACACAGACACAGGGAGAACACACCTCACTCCTCACAGACAGTCACCCGGAGGAAACCCACTCAGACACAGAGAGAACACACCTCACTCCTCACAGACAGTCACCCGGAGGAAATCCACGCAGACACAGGGAGAACACACCACACTCCTCACAGACAGTCACCCGGAGGAAACCCACGCAGACACAGGGAGAACACACCACACTCCTCGCAGACAATCACCCGGAGGAAACCCATGCAGACACAGGGAGAACACACCACACTCCTCACAGACAGTCACCCGAAGGAAACCCACACAGACACAGGGAGAACACACCAATTCCTCCCTCACCCGGAGCGGGAATCAAACCCACAACCTCCAGGTCCCTGGAGCTGTGTGACTGCGACACCTACCTGCTGCTGAGTGTAAAATGGAATGGCATTCTGAGCAGTGTTGAGTGTAAAGCATCCCTGGATGTCTAGAAAGGCACTCTATAAGTGTAACTAACTAACTACAACCTTGTTAACTTTTCTGTGTGGTCCTGTTTAGACACTAGAAGATGTTTGATGACTGAAAAAAGCAGTTAATGCTATGGCCGAGCATGTTGACTATGAAAATGGAGTGTATCAAGGACAGTCTCAAAGAGGTGGATTCAGACAACCAGGGCTTCTTACATCATAAACCTAAGGAACCAATCCTGTGAACCTGCAGCATGGGCTTTTGAGCAGAGGAGGGTTGGGTGTAGATAGAGGCCAGGACTGATTGCATATTCGCAGATCAGCACGTACTGAATGAAGGTGAAGGTGTGGAGTTACAGCTGAGATACTTTAAAGGCATTAGTGAATAATTTATATTGGAACGAACTTCTACATTTGTAATTCTGAACAGAGTTGAATTTTTAGGGGTTTAATCCATGACCAGATAAGGATTTTAAAGCTACAGAGGCTCGGCTCTGCTCCATCCTCGAGTCTCTTCACACACAGAGGGACGCGTTCACCATTTGCAAAAGGTAAAAACTCAGCGTGAAGTAAGAGGCGGGGCTTTGGAACAGGAGACTGGGGTCATTTACAATTTGCACCACCAGGAATATTCACAGATCTCTGTATTTTTAATGAGTGTTAAAGTGTACGCCATTTTTAGCAGATTCTCCAGAATAACATAATACAGCTACGGCAATTTATTATTCAGCTTAGGATTTTTATGGTTTAAATAATGCAGGAGGTCCTGAGAGAGAGAGAGAGAGAGAGAGAGAGACCGACAGAGAGAGAGAGAGAAAGACTGACAGAAAGACAAAAATAGACAGAGCGAGAGAGAGAGAGAGAGAGAGAGTGAGAGGAGGCAGGGAGGCAAAGAGAGAAAGAGAATACAGATCATTCATAACTCCTGTCAAAAAAAATAATCTATGTATGAAGATCAATATAAACATATTAGAAATGGCAGAAATATGTATTTATGTGGGTGGCACAGTGGTGCAGCAGGTAGGTGTCGCAGTCACACAGTTCCAGGGACCTGGAGGTTGTGGGTTCAAGTCCCGCTCCAGGAGACTGTCTGTGAGGAGTGTGGTGTGTTCTCCCTGTGTCTGCGTGGATTTCCTTCGGGTGACTGTCTGTGAGGAGTGTGGTGTGTTCTCCCTGTGTCTGAGTGGGTTTCCTCCGGGTGACTGTCTGTGAGGAGTGTGGTGTGTTCTCTCTGTGTCTGCGTGGATTTCCTCCGGGTGACTGTCCGTGAGGAGTTTAGTGTGTTCTCCCTGTGTCTGAGTGGGTTTCCTCCGGGTGACTGTCTGTGAGGAGTGTGGTGTGTTCTCCCTGTGTCTGCATGGGTTTCCTCCGGGTGACTGTCTGTGAGGAGTGTGGTGTGTTCTCTCTGTGTCTGCGTGGGTTTCCTCCGGGTGACTGTCTGTGAGGACAGTGTGGTGTGTTCTCCCTGTGTCCGCATGGGTGTCCTCTGGGTGCTCCAGTTTCCTCCCACAGTCCAAAAACACACGTTGGTAGGTGGATTGGCGATTCAAAAGTGTCCGTAGGTGTGAGTGTCTGAGTGAGTGTGTGTGTGTTGCCCTGTGAAGGACTGGAGGGTGTATTCCCACCTTGCGCCCAATGATTCCAGGTAGGCTCTGGACCCACCGCGACCCTGAACTGGATTAGGGTTACAGATAATGAATGAATGAATGAATGAATTTATGTGCTATTAATATACAACCCACTATACATTCAAAAGAAAACAAGTCATTTTCAGAGACTGAGTCGTATTTTACTCTGTGGCGATTTAAATGCAAGAACTGCCAGCGAAAATGATTTTATTGATGTAGCCATTACACCAAACACACCTTAACAAATCCTCTCCTGCCACACAGGTATAAACACTCAGAGACAAATCTATGGCAATCAGTAAAAAATGGAAAATACACGCTGTCATGTAAAAGCCTGTGTCTGAAAAGTGTAAATGAAAAGAGGAGAGGACACTCCCTGAGACAGCAGTGAGGTAGATCACGCCCTCCTGGACATATCAAAGCATTTGTAGTCTTTACACAGCTACATCTCTCAGATCACTGCCAAATAGTTCTATGCTTGAAAACAAATCAAGACCAGACACAAACAAATAAGACCCTTAGCCTCTCTCCAAATCACATAAATGGACAGAACACACAGTCTCACAGAATACACAGCAGCACTTTAGACACATTCTTTCAAACAAACTCTCAGACCAACGAAAAATGACCAAAAACTAAATCAAAACAGAACAAGGGCAAGGGAACAGCTGGAGTATTCCCAAGTGTTACCAATGATTCAAAACAATCATTTGTACGAACATATATCGATTGAACCAACACATGACAAATCAGTTTAGCAAAATGGAAAAAGCATGGAAACTCTATGGGATGAAAACATTACAACCAATGTCAAAAACACATATAGACACATACACATACAAACAAAACAGCAAAACAAGCAGAAAAGCGGGGCGACACGGTGGTGCAGCAGGTAGGTGTCGCAGTCACACAGCTCCAGGGACCTGGAGGTTGTGGGTTTGATTCCCGCTCCGGGTGACTGTCTGTGAGGAGTGTGGTGTGTTCTCCCTGTGTCTGTGTGGGTTTCCTCCGGGTGACTGTCTGTGAGGAGTGTGGTGTGTTCTCCCTGTGTCTGCGTGGGTTTCCTCCGGGTGACTGTCTGTGAGGAGTGTGGTGTGTTCTCCCTGTGTCTGTGTGGGTTTCCTCCGGGTGACTGTCTGTGAGGAGTGTGGTGTGTTCTCCCTGTGTCTGTGTGGGTTTCCTCCGGGTGACTGTCTGTGAGGAGTGTGGTGTGTTCTCCCTGTGTCTGCGTGGGTTTCCTCCGGGTGACTGTCTGTGAGGAGTGTGGTGTGTTCTCCCTGTGTCTGTGTGGGTTTCCTCCGGGTGACTGTCTGTGAGGAGTGTGGTGTGTTCTCCCTGTGTCTGTGTGGGTTTCCTCCGGGTGACTGTCTGTGAGGAGTGTGGTGTGTTCTCCCTGTGTCTGTGTGGGTTTCCTCCGGGTGACTGTCTGTGAGGAGTGTGGTGTGTTCTCCCTGTGTCTGCGTGGGTTTCCTCCGGGTGACTGTCTGAAATTTGACTGTCCGGGTGACACAGGGAGAACACACCAAACTCCTCACAGACAGTCATACGGAGGAAACCCCCGCTGACACAGGGAGAACACACTAAACTCCTCACAGACAGTCACCCGGAGGAAACCCACGCGGACACAGGGAGAACACACTAAACTCCTCACAGACAGTCACCTGGAGGTGACTAAACACCTCCAGTTTAAACACCAAACTGAGGACTGTGGTGTGTTCTCTCTGTGTCCGCGTGGGTTTCCTCCAGGTGACTGTCTGTGAGGAGTGCGGTGTTCTCTCTGTGCCTGTGTGGGTTTCCTCCGGGTGCTCCAGTTTCCTCCCACAGTCCAAAAACACATGTTGGTAGGTGGATTGGCGACTCAAAAGTGTCCGTAGGTGTGAGGGTGTGAGTGAATGTGCGAGTGTTGCCCTGTGAAGGACTGGTGCCCCCTCCAGGGTGTATTCTCGTCTTGCGCCCAATGATTCCAGGTAGGCTCTGGACCCACCGCGACACTGAACTGGATAAGGGTTACAGATAATGAATGATGAATGAATGAAAGCAGAAAAGCTTGTGGAATGGACTAAGTCAACAGCAAAATTCTAAAACACAGCAGTTCCAAATTACAGCTGGCTATCATAAAACCTGATAAGTTTGTACTAAAATGTGGAATTTTTCCTATGATATGGAATCAAGCTCTTAATACCCAAATTCAAATTTCAGACATTATCAACACAGATAACCACAGAAGAATGTGTGTAAATAGTGACAAAGGCAAGGTCTTCTGAACAACAGACTATTACACAATATGACTGGACACAAAAACCTATTAAAATGACACTGGATCATTACAGGGAACGTGTACGATCCTGGAGAACTCATTCTGGTTTGTTTTCATTCAGGAGATCTGCATCTTTTAAGGTGGAACAGTATGTTTTAGTATGAAACAAGACGGCAGCATGTGCGTGGCTGATGTTTAACTTGTCTGTAAGTTCATATTCCCTGTTCGAATCACCACAGAAACTCATCTGAACTCGAGTTGTTAAGTTTTGTATCACTTTCAGTCTGTGTTTACTTTCATGCAGTTAGCGTTCTCATGAATTGACAATCAGTTTCACGTTAAATAATCTGTGACAGCAAAAATAAGTCAATATTACCCACCTATGGGGCAGGAAAAGAGCAACACTCTCATCTCTTTTTCATGCTTTTCAACAGCCTGAGCCATTTCAAGCCATGACTCAGTTCTTTTTCCCTATTTACGGAGCCAAGGCTGTGTACAAACACTGGACCCTCTTCCAACACGCAAACAGACCAGAGAGCTAGCAAATGGCGAAGAAACATTCTTTGAATTGATTTTAGGATTAGAATTAAATGATTGAGATATAAACCTCCTTTTTATGTGAAGAAGAGTCTCTTTCTTTGAAAACGACTACTGACATCTCACAATAAATAAAGTTTTCAGAGTAGCGTCTGACTGAAGTGGGCTCACAGAGTGATAGCTGTGTGCTCTATTTTCCATGACAAACATTTGGCTTTGGGACATTAATTGAGTGAAAAAATGAGGTTTGTGTTTCGCCGTGCTTGTAAAGATGGGAAAACAGGAACGGCCATGTGTCAGGGCGGCTGAGTGGTATCTGGAGCTGGGGAGAGATGAGATAATGAAATTAAGGTTTAATTAGGCCCAGCAACTCGACGCTCTGGAGGCCGTAACCTGATGTGGATAGCATTGCATCAGCTAACGTTTGATTCTCTATGGTGACAGCGAGTGAAGCCTGTGGCTCTAAATTAATTTAGCTTTAGCTGAACCAGTGTCAGGGCCAAAGAGTTGCCCATTTCTTTAGCATCAGCCTGAAGCAGCAGGTCTGATTGGTCTGAATATTGTAGAACCCATGCACAGCTGCTCTGGGAGTGTCCGTTATTTCATACTGTCCTATGTAGACTATTTATAATAATTAACGTGCTGTAACCAAAAGCGGGGGGGCGGGGGGTACGGTGGCGCAGCAGGTAGATGTCGCAGTCACACAGCTCTAGGGGCTTAGAGATTGTGGTTTCGATTCCCACTCCTGGTGACTGTCTGTGAGGAGTGTGGTGTGTTTTCCCTGTGTCTGCGTGGGTTTCCTCCGGGTGACTGACTGTGAGGAGTGTGATGTGTTCTCCCTGTGTCTGCGTGGGTTTCCTCCGGGTGACTGACTGTGAGGAGTGTGGTGAGTTCTCCCTGTGTCCGCATGGGTTTCCTCTGGGTGACTGTCTGTGAGGAGTGTGGTGTGTTCTCCCTGTGTCTGCGTGGGTTTCCTTCGGGTGACTGTCTGTGAGGAGTGTGGTGTGTTCTCCCTGTGTCTGCGTGGGTTTCCTCCGGGTGACTGTCTGTGAGGAGTGTGGTGTGTTCTCCCTGTGTCTGCGTGGGTTTCCTCCGGGTGACTGTCTGTGAGGAGTGTGGTGTGTTCTCTCTGTGTCCGCGTGGGTTTCCTCCGGGTGACTGTTTATGAGGAGTGTGGTGTGTTCTCTCTGTGTCTTCATGGGTTTCCTCCGGGTGACTGTCTGTGAGGAGTGTGGTGTGTTCTCCCTGTGTCTGCGTGGGTTTCCTCCGGGTGACTGTCTGTGAGGAGTGTGGTGTGTTCTCCCTGTGTCTGCGTGGGTTTCCTCCGGGTGACTGTCTGTGAGGAGTGTGGTGTGTTCTCTCTGTGTCCGTGTGGGTTTCCTCCGGGTGACTGTTTATGAGGAGTGTGGTGTGTTCTCTCTGTGTCTTAATGGGTTTCCTCCGGGTGACTGTCTGTGAGGAGTGTGGTGTGTTCTCTCTGTGTCCGCGTGGGTTTCCTCCGGGTGACTGTTTATGAGGAGTGTGGTGTGTTCTCTCTGTGTCTTCATGGGTTTCCTCCGGGTGACTGTCTGTGTTACTACACTATGCAACCTTTTGTGGAGTGTAGGTAACCACCCCTGCTTGCTCCACCCTCTCCTCTTGATTCATAGCACACAGGATGGTACAGAGTACACTCTGTAACTGTAGGGGGAGCCCACGAGCAAAAATGCCAAACCTTGCATAGGGTTCCTTTAAGGGGTGTAAATCCCCCCAGCACTGGGCTCTGAAGCAACAAGAACAATATCAAGAGACGTCATTTTCAAAAACCCACATCACAAACACCACTCCAACTCATCCCAAGACGAGTGTTTTCTGCCGGCCGCTGTTTGAAAGGCCACAGTCCATCTCCACTCGATGATCCCTTTGCACGAGTCCACAGGTGCCCTGCTGCTGTACCCAAATAATAAATCATCTAATGATGAATAGACAAGGTGCTCCATCGCCCTCTGTCTCCCTCAATCACAATCTGTTGTTGCGTGTCATTTTTTATTTTTTATTTTTGTTTCCATGAGAACAAAGGCAGCATCGGCGAAGCCATGAATAATCAATGAATTAGGGCAGCGGCGCTGGATGCGTTTTCCATTAAACATCCGTCCTGTGCCTGGATACAAACCAGAGCCAGGGAGGTTTCAGGTTTAATATGAAGCAATTTCTCTATTGAATCACCTCAGTCCAGCAGCTGGCTATTTTCAACGTGGGGTTAATTTAAAACGGGGCAGCAAATCTGGTTAAAGTCCGACAACAAAAAAAAGAAAGAAAGAAAGAAAGAAAGAAAGGCATCAGATAGAGGCTAACTTCATTTCCCCCAGAATGGAATTATACACCCTTAGATCTCTTCGCTTTATTTCATTATTCCCAAAGTCAGATTCCTCATAAACACCTCCCCATCGCTGCAGTAATGGAGTTCACTCTCAGTGTGGTGTATACAGAGGACAACCATGGCTCCAGAGACGTACGCATCCTCAGGAGAAACTCTCCGAGAGAAATATCCAGAGGCACCCTCAGGGATGCTCCAGTGTGTTTGGAAGCTGTTGGAGGTCTGGAGTCATGGACTGAATTAGGGAGGGGGCGGGGGTTCTGACCGTCCTAAATGAGATTTGGACCACATCAAAGAGAGGTTAAAACATATATTCTAACCTGTAATTGTAAATATTACAATATATTTTTTCCACAGTATATTTCTTTATTTAACCCTCCTGTTACGGCGACCCGTTTTAAAATTTGAAGATGTAGGAAAAGTAGTTTTCAGTATGAAACTTCTTCTGCTTGCCTTAATTAGTGTAATCAACATACAATATGACAATGGTTCCTCTCACATATTTGCAACCACTCCCTGCATGTTTATATCTCATAGAGACTGTTCGGGTCAATTTGACCCCTGCAGTCAAACTGGAGGTAAAAGAGTGTCAGAAATGTCAAAGTATTTCTTTGTTTGCAACTGTGAGACATATTTTACCCCAATCACACACACACAGGTGCACATGTGCAGATGTTATGACTTTTGACATGAACCATTTATGTTCTCGCGGGAAAACTCCACCCACATTCAGTGGACACTCAGCAGGGGAGGGGCAAAGATTCTCTGCATGAGAGTCATACAAACATTATACTGTGTCAGACAGACCTTTACAAAATGAGCAGCCTAAGCAAAAGGATGACAGTGCAGGAGGCTCTGGAAGTCATCATTGATCATGACAGTGAAATAGAGAAGGATGTGTCTGAAGATGAAGACTATCTTGAGCTAAATTCTGATTCTAATGATTCTGATATTAGGGCAGCACAGTGGTGTAGCAGGTAGGTGTCGCGGTCACACAGCTCCAGGGACCTGGAGGTTGGGTGTTTGAGTCCTGCTCCGGGTGACTGTCTGTGAGGAGTGTGGTGTGTTCTCCCTGTGTCTGAGTGGGTTTCCTCCGGGTGACTGTCTGTGAGGTGTGTGGTGTGTTCTCCCTGTGTCTGCGTGGGTTTCCTCCAGGGACCTGCCTGTGAGGAGTGTGGTGTGTTCTCCCTGTGTCTGCGTGGGTTTCCTCCGGGTGACTGTCTGTGAGGAGTGTGGTGTGTTCTCCCTGTGTCTGCGTGGGTTTCCTCCGGGTGACTGTGAGGAGTGTGGTGTGTTCTCTCTGTGTCTGCGTGGGTTTCCTCCGGGTGACTGTCTGTGAGGAGTGTGGTGTGTTCTCTCTGTGTCTGCGTGGGTTTCCTCCGGGTGACTGTCTGTGAGGAGTGTGGTGTGTTCTCCCTGTGTCTGCGTGGGTTTCCTCCAGGTGACTGTCTGTGAGGAGTTGATGTGTTCTCCCTGTGTCTGCGTGGGTTTCCTCCGGGTGACTGTCTGTGAGGAGTTGATGTGTTCTCCCTGTGTCTGCGTGGGTTTCCTCCAGGTGACTGTCTGTGAGGAGTGTGGTGTGTTCTCCCTGTGTCTGCGTGGGTTTCCTCCGGGTGACTGTCTGTGAGGTGTGTGGTGTGTTCTCTCTGTGTCTGCGTGGGTTTCCTCCGGGTGACTGTCTGTGAGGAGTGTGGTGTGTTCTCCATGTGTCTGCGTGGGTTTCCTCCGGGTGACTGTCTGTGAGGAGTGTGGTGTGTTCTCCCTGTGTCCGCGTGGGTTTCCTCCGGGTGACTGTCTGTGAGGAGTGTGGTGTGTTCTCCCTGTGTCTGCGTGGGTTTCCTCCGGGTGACTGTCTGTGAGGAGTTGATGTGTTCTCCCTGTGTCTGCGTGGGTTTCCTCCGGGTGCTCCGGTTTCCTCCCATGGTCCAAAAACACACGTTGGTGGGTGGATTGGAGACTCAAAAGTGTCCGTAGGTGTGAATATGTGAATGTGTGTGTCGCCCCGTGAAGGACTGGCGCCCTCTTCAGGGTGTGTTCCCACCTTGCAGCCAGTGATTCCAAGTAGGCTCCGGACCCACCGCGACCCTGAATTGGATAAGCGCTTACAGACAATCAATGTATGACAAATCCCCTGGTTTTCTCCCACAGTCCAAAAACATGGAGGGTAGGTGAATTGGCTTCTCTCAGAACTGTCCTGGTGTGTGAGTGAATGAGTGTGTATGTGAATGAATGTCTGTTTGTGTGAGTGAATGTGTGTGTGCCCAGATATGGATTGGTGCTCTGTCCTGGGTGAAGCCCTAGTGCCCGATGCAGTCCTCCAGGTGGACGGTCGTTCCTGGTTGACAGTGGCTGCCGCTTCTCACCAGTGTGTGTGTGGATTGAATGTTGAGTGTTGATTGTAACGCGTCCTTGGGTTTCTAGAAAAGCACTATATAAGTGTAACGTTAAATAAAACACATTTAGATCATAATTATCGTAATTGAACCATTACCTAAATATTGATAGAATAATTAGTAATGGAGTTAGTAATAAAATATTTACACTTCTTGTTAGGATTTTTTTGGTTTCAGACATCTTTTGGATAATTAAACATGCACCGGGTCAAAATGACCCGGGAACACCAT